>NW_006408606.1:12887577-12893190 GCF_000296735.1 Chrysochloris asiatica | reverse complement strand
AAGTTTGTTTTTGGTTGTTCTATCCATTTTAGAAAGCAGTGTATTAAATCACCCACTATTATTGTAGATTCATCTATTTCTTTCTTAAAATCTATTTTGCTTTATATATTTTGGAGCTCTTTCATTGGGAGCATGGATATTTGTTGTGGTTATGGCATCTTATTCGATTGTCCCTTTAATCATGAGATAATGTCCATCATTATCTATTATGCTAGGTCTTGCCTTAGAGTTTATTTTATCAGAGATTAGTACTGCCACTCATGTTCATTTTTTATTGCAATTAGCTTGGTATATTTTTTCCCATCATTTGACTTTTAATCTGTTTTTGTCTCTATGTGTGAAATGTGTCTCTTTGAGACAGCATATTGAAGGATCTTGTTTTCTTATCCAATCTGCCACTCTCCATCTTTTAACAGGTGCATTTAATCCATTTTCATTCAGTGTAATTGTTGATTGTTGTTGTTGTTAAGTGTCGTCGAGTCGGTTCCAACCCATAGCAACCCTGTACAGGGTTTCCAAGGCTGTAAATCTTTACGGGAGCAGAACGCCTCATCTTTCTCCCGCGGAGCAGCTGGTAGTTTTGAACTGCTGGCCTTAAGGTTCACAGCCCATTTCGTAACCACTACGCTGGATTAATTGCTACCATTATGTTTGTTTATTTGTGTGTGGTGTTGCTGCTTTCTTTGTTCTGTGTGTCTTCCTTTTTTGAGTTCTTGGTTTTTGTGTTCTTTCTTGTGAGTTTCCTTATTGTTTTAATGTTTCCATGTTTTTCTTGGATTTTCATTCTCTTGGTATGGTGTGAAGTGTTAATTTTCTTTGAGGTTATCTTATAGTCTATTAACTTTTCTCTCCATTTAGTGGAGTTTATTTTATACTGTAATCTACCTGAGCTCTGTAATCTGGATCTCTGTTCCTTCTTTTATATTGTAATTGTTTTGATCATATCTGAGTTTGTTCTTACAGTTTTGTTCTTTTCTCGACTCTTCCTTCTGTTGATATAATTCTGGGAGATGCTGCCACATATGTCAATCTCTAGTTGTTGTCTGTTCTTGTTGGTTCTCAGTCCACAGAACTCCCTTTAGGATGTTTTATAGTGCAGGATTGGCTTTGGCAAAATCCCTTAGCTTCTGTTTATACTGGAATGTTTTGATTACACTGTCATATTTGATTGATAGCTTTGCTGGATAAAGGATTCTTGGTTGGCAATTTTTTTTCTTTCAGGGTTTTATATATGTCTCCCCATTGCCTTCTTGCTTGCATGGTTTCTGCTGAGAGATCGGAGCTTAAATAGCTTTGCTGGATAAAGGATTCTTGGTTGGCAATTTTTTTTCTTTCAGGGTTTTATATATGTCTCCCCATTGCCTTCTTGCTTGCATGGTTTCTGCTGAGAGATCCAAGCTTAATCTGATTTGCTTGCCTTGTGCCTTTGTATATAACACTTCTGTTTTCCCTACCTACTTTCAGGAGTGTCTTCTTATCTTTGATTTTTGAAGGCTTGATTATTTGTCTCAGTGATTTTCTTTTGAGGTCTATCCTTCCCAGGGTTCATTGAGGTATCTCTTCACTTTTCAGGATGTTAGAGAAATTTTCTTCTACTATTTCCTCTGTGGACTTGTGTGATTCTTCTTGTTCTGGAATGCTAATAATCCTTAAGTTATTCTTCTTCATGTTGTTGTTGTTGTTGTTGTTAAGTGCCTTTGAGTTGGAGCCAACCCATAGTGACCCTGTACAGGGTTTCCGAGGGTGTAAATCCTTATGGAAGTAGAAAGCCTCATCTTTCTCCCGCGGAGCGGCTGGTAGTTTCGAACCACTGACCTTAAGGTTCACAGCCCATAGATTTTTTTATCCTTTTTCTGTTTGTTCTTCTATCTTAGTTATATTGAGAGATTTGTCTTCCAACTCACTGGTTCTGCCTTTCATCTCTTCTATTCTACTCCTTTGCCGTTTCAGAGTATTGTTTATTTCTGGGATTCTATTATTGATCATTTGGACCTCTTTCTGTAGGTTTTGAATTGTTTCCAATGTGTATCTATCTTACTTGATTGTTCCTGTAGCACTTTCCTGACTTCTTCCTTATTTTTCTCAACTCCATTGAAAAGTGTTTTGAAACGTTTTATAATCATTTTATTGAATTCCTTCTCTGGCATATCCAAGGCATGCTCTCCTCCCAGAATGGTGTCCAGGTCTACCTCTAGGTCATTTGTCTCAGACATTTTATCTTGTTTCTGGACATGTGCTGATATGGTCATCTGCTTTTGCTTGTTGGACATGTTTAGTATTTATCTGTGGCCTTAATATTTGATTGAGTATGTGTTTTGGTATTTGTTATGCTTTCTGATTGCTTCCAGGAAGGTGTGATTAGGATGTGGGCTTCCCTTTTCACTCTTCTTATTGCTTAACTCAGAGTAACTTTCACAGGTGTTGTCTGCCTCCCTGGTAGATGGCAGTTGGTATTGGTTCTTGCCTGGGTTTGGGTGTTTTATAGAGCATTATTTTAGCTTGACTATATGGTAGCAGTTGCTGGCTCATTTGGGTAATATAGGGAGAGAAAGAGTCCTCCACAAGTAGAATGGGGAAGCATAAAACAGCAAAACAGCACCAGCAAACAAACAAACAAACAAACAAAAATGAAAAACAAAACAAAACAAAAAACAACAACAACAAAACAAAACTAGACTGAATACTGCAGTCTATAATCTCAGAAAGGGGAGAGGAGGGAGAGAAGAAAGAAACAAAAAACAAAAAACAAAAAAAGAAAAAAGAAAAAGAAAAAAGAAATGTGTAGCCTAATATGCGTATGACTTAAATCTTCTTTCTTCAGCTTCTTGCTTTCAAAGCTGCCTGAGAGATTTCAAGATGCCACTGTTGGTTGTTATGCTATACCTCAGGCTTTAATTTAATTTTCAGCCTGTTTTGTTTTTAAACTCTCTTTTCCTCTCTACAGCCCTATCCTGGCCTTTCTCTTAAAAAAAACAAAAACAAAAACAAAAAAATGTTCAGGGTCTGCTCTTGGGCTTAGTATCTGAGCACATATGTGGCAGAAGAACCCACAGAGGTGAGGATTGGGGCTGTCTACTCGCTCAGGTAACCCCTCTAGTCTCCAGAATGGAGGTGCACAAACACTGGGGGGCACCAATGACCAGATACCAAAAAAAGAAAAGAAAATCAGAACAAAGCAAAACCGACAAAGTGTATTGTCCTCCTTGCTCCAAGTTTCCCATGGCATTTTTCTGTGGTGTTTCTGCTCCCCTGCTTGGTCTTGCCATTTGGTCTCACTCAAGATGTAGGCTCTGGTCCTCTAAGCCTGCCAGATTAAAAAGTATTCGATTTCTTACTTCAGCTTCAAGTTCCACTAACTATAAGCCTTCAAACTTTTTAAACATTCCTAGATATGTGATTTTGAGTTTTGGAGCTCTGCCCTGGATCTGCTTTGCCTGGTATTCTGTGGTATGGCTGAAGGCTAATTTCACTGCACCTCCACCCTAGCCACCATCAAGCCCCGTCTCCTCTAGTTTTATTTTTATGTGACAATTTATAATCATAAGTATTACAATTCGAGAAACTAAAATCTTTATTTTTTCAGATAATGTCAGGTTAACATTAAATTTTCCATAGTGTTTCCTGAAGTCTATACTTCATTACATTTCATTTGTTATAAATCAAACTGTGTTGTTGTTATTAAGTGCCATAGAGTCATTATGATGCCTTAGTTTCTTAGGAGCACCTGGTGGGTTTGAACCACTGAACTTGTGCTTCAAACTGACCTTGGGGTCTATTGTATTACCCTGCAGTACCCCAGCAGAACTCCAAAATTGTACTAAATAATAATTATTTCTTGATTTGTATGTATTTACAATTAATGTAGGGCATGTATTCTCTCGTTTAATCAAAAATATTATGTGCGAACACACAATATGCCATCTATTTTTCTACTTTCAGAAAATAAAATGGAAAAAAAAAGGTCCTCTTCCCTGCCCTCATATAGCTTTCAGTATAGCCTTACAAAATTCTCATACAGTCTTGTGTATTGGATACCTCTAAAAGGCCTTACTTGTTGTTGTTAAGTGCTGTGAAGTCAGCTCCAACTCATGCCAATTCTGTAAAGGGTTTCTGAGATTTTAAATCTTCACACAAGCAAAAATCTTCATCTTTCTGCCTCAAAGCTGCTGACAGGCTTGAACCATGTACCTAGTGCTGTTGTATGGAGTGATACTAAAAGTACAATACAATGAATTTTGTGCTAAATTTTTCTCATTTGTTTGTATTCCTAAACAATAAATTTTAGTTTTGTCCTAACAGTGAGGGATCACATCATTTAAAAAAAGCAATATGACCTTTTGATCCTGGTTTTAAAGTCTCATTCAGTAGTTGACCTTTACTAAGTTTGTCTGGTGGATCACACCAGGTCTGACCTTTAGCAGATTTAGGTGAGGAGGCCAAATCTTTTCTGTGGATTGACTAGAGGTCCTACCAGTTGGTAAGTGCCATCAAGTCAGTTCTGACTCATAACGACCCTGTGTAGAGTTTCTGAGAAATGGCTGGTGAGGTTGAACCACCAACCTTGGACTTCAAACTGATCTTGAGGTTCAAACAGACGTTGAAGTCAGCCCAATGACCCACAGTGCCACATGAGGACTCTGGGGTCTCACCTAGTGACTGATAAAAATGCTGAGATGGAGCTTCCAGATAGAGAATATCCAGGAGAGAAATTTGTTGTTGTTGTTGTTAAGTGCTGTCAAGTCAGTTCTGACTCATAGCAATCTTGTATAGGATTTCCAAGGAGCAGCTGATGAGTTTTAACTGGCAACCTTGCAGTTCAAACAGACCTTGGGGTATATTATCCTGCAGTGCCACAACAGGACTATGGACTCTGAACAATGACCTTTCCCAAACCAAGTGAACCTAAGATGGCAATGGAGACAGCAGCTGCAATGGTATCAGATAACGCAAAGACAGCAAGCAGATCCAGATGGTGATGGTAGTACCAGAGTGTAAATACTGCAACCCAGCTGAGAGCTGAAAGGAACCACTGATAGCCAAGACCTCCAAAATGCCATTGAGTTTTCTGTTTGAAAATTTCTTGATGGGTGTAAATGAACATTGGTTCTTGGAAAGTTATGCAGGTTCCTTTTGAGATGTAACAGGTATCTTTGAGACTTTGAGGCCCTGTGATAAGACCTTTCCTAGACATTTTTCTTTGTATATATTAATTTCTGTTTATAGCCTTTGCATTTATGTTGTTTCCATGCATTTTCTGTCCCTGTTCCAATGAATTATTGCACCTAACCGAAAAAAAGGTGCTATTGGGGAATAGCTGGTGTCAAAAGGTGGAAAAGTTAAAGAATAGGAGTATATGTGTCCTCTGCCTCATAGGAACCAGCTTTGTGTTGATTGTTATGTTCAGGGTTGTCCTTCCTTTCTGTTGGTGGTCAAAAAGTTCTCCTATTTACCTTTATGCAAATATTCTTCTTGTTGTTGTTATGTTCCATCAAGTCAGTTCCAACTTGTAGCAACCCTCTATAGGGTTTCCAAGGAGTGGCTGGGGAGTTTTACCAGTTACCACTGCAGTCCAGTGCTTTATCCCACAGCACCACATGAGGGCATAACACACAC
>NW_006408606.1:12867762-12887477 GCF_000296735.1 Chrysochloris asiatica | reverse complement strand
TATATAGTTGTGTTCTTTGTCAAGTGCCATCAAGTAGGTTCTCACTCATAGCAGCCCTGTATAGGGTTTCTGAGAAGCAGCTAGTAAGTTTGAACTGCCAACTTGGGGATTCAAACAGACCTTGTGATCCAGTGCCTATGCCACACCAGGACTCCATATATATGAACAGAGGATATTACATACTTGATTTTTTTGGAAGTAGATCATCAGTCCTTTCTTTCCTTATGCCATTTGATGGACTTGAATCACTCATCTTTCAGTTAACATGTTAATGGTTGTGTCAATCAGGGATTCTCATGCTCACTCTAAGCAGCAGTCAAAATAGACAACTATAGCTATGCTAATTAGCATGATTCATAGTAAACCTGGTGTGGCTCTGTAGGTTAATGCACTAGACTGCAAAGTTGGTTTGAACTGCAAGGTTGGTGCTTCAAACTCACCAACTGCTCCTCTGAAACTCCATACAAAGTAGTTATGGGTCAGAACTGACTCGATGGCACTTAACAAAAACATAGTTGCCTATTTTCACTGCTGCTTAGAGTGAACAGGGCAGTCCCTGGATGGCAAAGCAGTTAATATGTCAACTGACAGATTAGTAATTCAAGTCTATCCATAGGCACTTAGGAAGGAAAAAAACAGCTATCAAGAACTCTCTGTTCACAGTTCTATTGAGTCTCTGGTAACTGGTAAAATAGAGTGAACATACAATAGTCTACTAATCAGTTCCATTTTTATTGGATATTCATGAATTTCAATTGCTCCATGTCTTCACCAATCCTTGCAATTGTTTAACTTTTATTTCTCTATTGCATGTACTCCCACCTTACTGATATGGTTCCAAAAATCAGGCCATTACATGAAAATTGGCGTTACAGGAAAATGGAGGATAATCACATCAGATCACAATTATATCCTGGTGTGACGCTGTAGGACAAGCACTGAAACACAAGGTCCATTTGAACCTCAATGCTGGTGGTTCTAACTCACCATCTGTTCCTCAGAAACTCTCTACAGGATCGTCAGAACCAACTCCAAGACACATAACAACAACAGCAATATATCATTACAACCAAATTGCATCATTACACAACTGACAAACAACTGAGAATCCTGGTCCAGGTAAGCAGACATATATTCTTAACCATCACAGTATTATCTCACTTCACACCTCAACACTCCTTACTGTCAGACATGCTGTTAATGCACAAAATAGATTAAAAAATACTGTCGTGAATGCAAAATGTCATATAGTTAGATAATTAATAAATAAGTAGGCATTTTGACAAAATGGTGGATTTTAAAAATACCTTATTCTGGTTTTAGTTTGCATTTCTTTAATTACCAATGAAGTTGAGCTATTTTCATACATTTATAGATGGCTCAAGTGGTTTTCAGTTAGTTGCTAACCTAATGGTTGGCAGTTTGAACCTGCCCAAAGACTTACTATATGAATATTGCAGCCTATAAAGCCCTATGGAATAGCTCTACTCTGTAACACATGAGGTCATCATGAGTAAAAGGCTGACTTGACAGCAGCTAAGAACATTATTCATTTGAGATTTACAACTTGCCACTTCTATTTTTAACTTTGTGTATGAGTGCAATGCTCTTATTAATTTATACATACAAGGGAACTTCAAAAGTTCAAGGAAAATTTCCATTATCCTTTAATTCCACTTTTTGAAGTCCAGTTGTGTTCTGTAATATGTATTACATATTCTGGATAATAATCTTTTATAAGTAATATGTTTTTAAAATATTTTCTCCCAGTTTAAACCTTACCTTTTAACTAGCTCTATTGAAACATAAACTGTCATGTTATTAATAGACACAAGTTATTAAAATTGATGTAATAGAAGCTATTAATAAGATGTAATAAATTTATTAATATTATGCATGTGAACATAATATTTATATTATGCACATTTAAAATTATTGACCATAGAATTCCAACATGATTCTTACACATTTTCTTATAATAATTTTAAGTCCTTAATCATCTGAAATGAGTTTTTGTATAGGCTGATTCTTAGGGATTCAATTTACTTGTTTTGAATCAATTGTCCAAGAACCATTTATTGAATCATTCATTCTTTCCCCAATGGCCTGTAAAGTGCCACCTTTATACACATTTATATGTGTATATGTGTTTCAGATTTCTTTTTCTTATTCTGCCTTATTGGCTAAGAACACCAATGAGATATTAAATAGAGATGTTGTTAGCAGCATCATTGTCATGCTATGATATCACAATGAAAGGTTAAATAGTTTCTCATGTAAGCTTGCTGTAGTTTATTTTTAAATAACTCATATTTGAAAGTGTGTCTTTTTATTTCTGGATTACTAAACATTTTTTAACCAGATTCTCCTTCTGTACCTATTTGATAGATATTACAATGTTCCACTTATTTTGTGGCCCTGAAATAAAACAACTTGATCATGCTTTTATTCATTTTTTATGTTGCTGAATTTAATAGCAAAATCACCTGAGTCTAACATTTGTTATAATTTCTTTGGGTGTGTCTGTCTTTCTAGTTCACTAGTTTTGTCTCCTGCTATGTTCAAATATACTAATGGATTAAAATTTTTAGTTACTGCAATTTTAAATTCATAATGAATTTAGTGATTTTCAAAAATTATTATTGTTGTTAAGTGCCATTGAATTGATTCTGACTCCTAGTGACCCTGTATATAGTGTCCAACAAGTGGATGATGGATTTGAACTGCCAACCTTGTGATTAAAGTCCACTGCTTATTCTAGAGTGCTACACCAAAATGCTACCATTTCCATTATGGGAGTGGTCTGATATAATCAACTTATCACTAGATTTCTAGCTGATATCCCTGAGAAATGGTCCTATATCTTGGACTTTGTGTTGGTTTCTGCTGCTAGCAGATTGGGCATGCAATAGTGACAGGAGCCAAATCAGTCTTGGTGAGTGACCAGAAGAGATATAGGATGACATCACAAACATCATAAGGAAGGAAGCAAAGGGTCATTAAAGAAACGAGAAAGAAGAAAAGAGCAAAATGAATGTTAGAAGAGTCTGAAACTTACTCTTGAGTGTAGAGATGCAGAAGTGAATGGAATAAATGAGGAAATTGAAGAGCTGAACAGAAAATTTCAAAGGTCAGCTTAAGAAGACAAAATAAGTATTATAATGAAATATGCAAAGAACTGAAGTTTGAAAAACAAAAGAGAAAACACCTTCAGCATTGCTCAAGCTGAAAGAACTGAATAAAAAATTGAAGTCTTCACTTACAATATTGAAGGATTCTATGGCAAAATAGGAGTCCTGGTGTGACACTGTGGACCAATGCATCAGACTGCAAAATCATTTGAACTGCAAGGTTGGTGGTTCAAGCTCATCAGCTGCTCCTTGGAAACCCTATACAGGGTTGCTATGGGTTGGAATTGACTCAACAGAACTTAACAACAACAACAACATGGGAAAAATAAGGAAAACCATAGAAGAATTGATGTATTTGAGTTATGGTGTTGGAGGAGAATATTGAAATTACCATGGTGTGACAAAAGAACAAACAGATTTGTGTAGGATAAAGTACAGCCAGAATGCTCCTTGGAACCCAAAATGGCCAGATTTCTTCTTTCATATTTCAGACATATTTTCAGGAGGGACTAGTCGCTGGAGGAGAAGGATATCATATTTGGTAAAGTGGAGGGTTGGAGAAGATGATGACCCAATGAGATGGATAGGCACAGTGGCAGCATCAATGGGCTCAAGTGTAATAATGACTGTGAGATTAGTGTGGGACCCGGAAATGTTTCGTTCTGTTGTGCATAAGATCACTATGAGTTGGTACCGACTCGATGGCACCTAACAACAGCAACAACAACAACAAAGATTTACTGCCTTGGAAACCACCACCATTACCACCATATTTATTGGGCATGATTTCCTAATTATCCAGTGTTGCAAATATGAAGTTTTAATTATTATGTCTCAAGAAAGTCTCACCTCTAAAATAAAATGGAATTTTCAGTATGGAAAATTTCCTAAATTGCTGATGTTGTTGGGAGTCCTGGTGTGGCGCTGTGGGTTAATGCGCCAGACTGCAAAGCTTTTTGAACAGCAAGGTCGGTGGTTCAAGCTCACCCAAATTAGTTTTTACACACAAAATAAATTAAATTGTAGGTACTATATGAGCAAAGGAAAATCAGCCAAAAATTGCATTGAAAGAATTAAGTGGTTTACTAGACTTGCATGTGCATGTATATTCACATGTTGTTGCTATGTGCTGTTGAGTTGGCTCTGATTCATAGTGACTCCATATAGGGTTTCTGAGAAGTGGCTGGTGAGTTTGAACTGCCAACCTTGTGGTTCAAACTGACCTTGCAGTGAGTGCATATACTACAACACCATATCAGGACTCCTTATATACACATGAGCAGACCTCAAAAAGTTTATGGAAAATTTCAATTATCTTTTAATTCCATTTTTTCATGAACTTTTGGAAGTCCACTCATGTGTATGTATATGTGTGTGTTTGTCTGTGTACATACTTTGGAAAAGTCTTAGAAGCACAAAAGTTCCAAAGCCAGTAGAGTACCTTGTATTATATTCCCTGTAGAAATTTTGCATTTCTCTATTGATGAATGATTTACATTTTTGCTAATGGTGATTTAGCAATTATTAAGCTCTCTATAATTAATGAGTACAAGTTAATTCACATTTGAGAGTCTAACTTTTTATTATATGAGGCTTCATGTTTTCAAAAATAATTGTCTTAATTTTTTTCCTCTAAGGATTAACAATTAATAGCTAATTTTCAACATAGCCTTGTTCATATCTCCTGAGATTATTAGATGTGAATAACTTTTCATAAACAGAATTCTCTGTGGTAAATTTCTCATTCTGTAGCTCCATGAAATGACGTGTCCCCAGAGTGCTGTAAATTCGGTAACAGCAACAGCTATGCCCAGGCTCTTTCAGCTTGGAAGTGTTAGCTGCTTACCATTTTAACAGTGACTTCACTGCTCTTAGACCTTCTATTGAAGTCTAAAACTGGTACTGTTATCCTGGAAGAGCCTTGCCTTCACCTGCCTGGCACTGAATATGGGAGAAGAAAACTTATTATAAGGTAACTAATAAACTAAACAAACAAAGCATAACATGAGTTACTGAGAGACTATGTGCCTTCTCTAACTTCTCTGGATAACCTGAGATGAATTTTTGTTGTTGTTTTTTAATTCGATAGTATCATGGTTTTTAGTTGTGAGAAATTGAATTCTAAAATACAAGTTCCAGTCAAAGACTAGAGTAGTACTTCATTAAAACAATCATTGATGGTCTTTTCTTTGGTTCACTTGGTTCACTTGTCCTTGGTTTTTAAAAAAGTGAGCATGATGACTGAAGGCACTTAAAC
This sequence comes from Chrysochloris asiatica, assembly GCF_000296735.1. Classification (NCBI taxonomy): domain Eukaryota; kingdom Metazoa; phylum Chordata; class Mammalia; order Afrosoricida; family Chrysochloridae; genus Chrysochloris; species Chrysochloris asiatica. Next base: position 12,882,089 of record NW_006408606.1, on the reverse strand, counting down.
TGCTGCTGCCACTATTATTGTTGTTAGCTATACTTCAATGGGCTATAATCATTGTTGTTGTTGTTAAGCGCCATTGAGTCAGTTCTGACCCATAGCAACCCTGTATAGGGTTCCTGAGGAGCGACTAGTGAGTTTGAACCACCAACTTTGTGGTTCAAACCTACTTTGCAGCCCAACCCACAGTGCCACACCATGGGAACCATAAAATACAACCAAAGGAAACATTGCCATCCTGATCTTTGGCCTATTTTAATCCATTGTTGCAATCGCTATGTTAATCCATGTCATGAAGGATTGCCTCATTTTACTGACCCTCTGTTTTCACCAGACATGATCTCTTTTTCTAGTGATTCTGGCCAAAAACATACACAATGAAGAGACTAATGGAGGAGTCAACCAAAACCACAGTTACTTAGCAGTGAGTTTCCAGCAGGAGGTGTCCTTATGGATCCTGCTTTCTCTCTGCAGATGATAGCAAGGCTTCACAGTATATTTCCATTCTATATAAAGAGCATGTAATTTAAAGAATAACTTATTTTGTAGTTTATTTCTAAGCTTTACATTTCATTATTGAAGCAGAATACAGAAAATTGTAGGGCAATTTAATATGCATTTGGCTAGAGCACAGTTCAAGTTCTTGGGATAGGATCAATTGTTATGCAGATGTTGCTGTTGTTTTGTTGTTAAGTGCTCATAAGGACCCTGCATAGGGTTTCCGAGGAGTAGTTGCTGGGTTTGAACTGCTGACCTTGTGATTCATAGTCCAGTGCTGATCCTACATCCCCACACTCTGATGCAAAGATGTATATATACAAAAGGAGATAGCAACAGCTTATATGGCATTTAACTGGATTTGAATCCTATTGAAAGCCAGACAAATTTAGGCAAAAGACTATTAAGGAATATCCTATAATACTGAAACTTATGAATGCATTGATGTCTTCTTACAGAATCTATGTCTTAACAGATCTATTAACACCCATATTACAGTTCCAAATTGGACTGGATTCACAATAATTTAAAATAAGTAAACAAATCTCCTTAATCAATTTTATAAAATGCAGACTTAACTAAAAATGGATTATTATGTACAAACAACAACAAAAGAAGAAAAAATAATTAATATAAATACTATGTCCAAAAATAAGTCAAAAGTATTGCTACTAAGGGTCCAGTTCATACATGCACTGTTTATTCCAAACACATGTGTTTAAACATGTCTCTATAATCAGTGGATGGCTGCAGACAAGTTCCCTCAGTAATACACTTGTCTTAGTCTCATTAGGTTGTATTCAAATTAAAAGTACAATCCAAACAGTGATTTCTGAGGGGATTTGCTGAACCAGTTAAATTCAAAGCAGAGAGGTCAGCTCAGAAAGCTTTGACAACTGTCTTAGGGACTCCCAAGGGATCATTGTAAAATGTTATGGGGAAAGGTGTCTGACTCCTCTGACTCCATAGGAGGAAGAAAATCATCTCAGCATCAGCCCATGGCTGATTCCTATGAAGCAGAACTCAGACATGCTTCCAACCTCGTACCTTCTGTACTAGTTCTTAACACCAACAGTACCTCCCTCAGAACTCTCTATATCTCTGCTGAGCTGGATAATTCATTGCAATAGTCACACAGAATTCATAGACAATACTCATGATTTGGAGGTTTTATTAGGGAAGTTATTCAGGATGAGAAATGCTCAAGACACAGTTCGTCAGTCAAGATAGCATCTTCCCAGCCATACTCCAAAACAGGACTATCTGTGGTCCTTGACCTATCAGTCACACATCCTTTGGTTTAAGCCATGTTAGAGCAATATTACAAAGCTCTTACACTCATTACAGCCTCAACCCAAAGGCACTCGGCACTAGCTCCACACTTCAGCAAACCTACCTTCCTAGATTAAGTGCCTGGAAGCAGCCCTCTTTGAATGTGAATCTCTTGTTCAAAGACACTCACTTTGCCAAGTATAATTTAATTCTGTAGAGACTGGTCTCTCCTAAGAAAATGTCCAAAATACAAGAAAAGTCTTGCTAGCCTCAATTCTAAGAAGCATTCTATTCTGACCATACTTCTTGTAAGACACATTTGCTTGTTCTTCTGGAAGCCTTTGATACTTTTAATATTTTCCAAAACCAAAATTTAGATACATCAATTCTTCTATGATCATCCTTATTCATTGTCCAACTTTCACATGAATATGAGATGACTGAAAATGTCATGGCTTCAGTCAAATGAACCTTAGTACTCAAATTGACATCTTTGCACATTAACACTTTAAAAAGGTATTTTCCAGCAGATTTACCCAGTGCAATATGTCATTTGTTTTCTTGATGACTGCTGCTATGAGTGCTGACTGTGGATTCAAACAAAATGAAGTTATTGATGATTTCAATCTTTTTCCTGTTTATCATTATTCTATTTATTGGTCCAATTATGAGGACTTTTGTTTTCTTTACATTTAAATGCAATCCATACTGAAGATTGTAGTCTTGATCTACCTCAGTAAATATTTTGTCTTCTTCATTTCCAGCAAGTGATATTGTGTCATCTGCATGCCACAGATTATTAATGAGAATTCCTCCAGTCCTGATGTCATATTCTTCTTCATATACTCCAGTTTCTTTGGTTATTTTCTTAGCACACAGATTGAATATTTATGGTGAGAAGATACAACCCTGGTGCACACCTTTCCTGATTTTAAACCAATCAGTATTCCCTTGTTCTTTGACTACCCCGTGGTCTATGTATAGGTTCCTTATGAACAAACTTAAGTGCTCTGGAACAACAATTCTTCATCATGTTATCCATAGTTTGTTATGATCAACACAGTTGAATGCCTTTGCAAAGTCATCAAATCACAAGTAAGCATCTTTCTGGTATTCTATTTAGCCAAGATCCATCTGACATCAGCAATCATATCCCTAGCTCCACGTTCTCTTCTGAATCATACTTGAATTTCTGGCAGCTCCCTGCTGATGTACTACAAAAATGGTTTTTTAAAGTATCTTCACTAAAATTTTACTTGCATTTGATATTAATGGCATTGCTCACTTGGTTACCTTTTTTTGGAACGGGCACAAATATGCATCTTTACCCATTGGTTGGCTAGGTATCAGACTTACAAACATCTTGGTATAAAGGATCAAGTACCTCCAATACTATATCAGTTTGTTGAAACATTTCTATTGGGATTTTGTCAATTGTTGGAGCCTTTTTCCCCCTACAAACTCTAATTCCTATCTTCTCCTTATCATTAGGTGCTGTCCAGTTGGTCCTGACTCATAACTGACAGAACTACTGCCTGGTCCTGGACCATCCTCACAACCATAGTTACACTTGAGTCCATTGCTGCTGCACTGTGCCCATCCATCTCATTGGAAATCTCTTTTTCACTGACTTCCCACTTTACTTAGCATGATATCCTTCTCCAAGGATTGGGCCATCTTGAAAATATGTCCAAACCATTCCTGATTCTAAGGCATATTCTGGCTGTACTTCTTTCAACACAGATTTATTTGTTCTTTAGGCAGTCCATGGTACTTTTAATATTCTTCCCCAGCACCATAACTGAAATGCATCATTTCTTCTATAGTCTTCCTTATTCACTGTACACTTTTCACATGTATATGAGAATATTGAAAATATCGTGGCTTGGGTCAGGCACACCTTAGTTCTTAAACTGATATCTTTGCTTTCCAACATTTTAAAGAGGTCTTGTGTAGCAGATTTTCCTAATGCAATACATTATTTATTTTCTTGACTGCTCCTTTCATGTGTGTTGATAGTGGATCCAATCAAAATGAAATTTTGACAACTTCAAACTTTTCTCCATATATCATAATGTCATGTTCTTCTTCAGACAATACAGTTTCTCAGATTATTTGCTCAGCATAATGATGGATCATATGAAAAAGACCATGGTATCAAGATTGAAGGAAGACTCATTAACAACCTGTGATGTGCAGATGATACTACCTTGCTTGCTGATAGCAAAGAGGACTTAAAATACTTAGTGATGAAGATCAAAGACCACAACCTTCAGTATGGGTTGCACCTTAATGTAATGAACACAAAAATCCTCACCACAGGACCAATAAATAACATCATGATAAATGGAGATAGAATGAACTCCTAGTGTCCAGCTGTAGGATAAGAATTGTATTGCTAACTTATGAGGTCAACAGTTCAAGCCCACCAGCTGCTCTTTAGAACCAGGATTGCTATGAATTCAAATGGATTCTATGGTACTTAACAACAGCAGTATACATATTGAATAAATATGGTGAAAGAATACAATCCTGGTGTACACCTTTCCTGATTTTAAACCATTCAGTGTCCCCATGTTCTGTTCCAATTTTTGCCTCTTGGTTTATGTATAGGTTCTTCCTGAGCACAATTAAGTGTTCTACAATACCTGTTTTTCACAACATTATCCAAAGATTTTCATGATTCACACAGTCAAAGGCCTTTTCATAGTCAATAAAGCACAGGTAAACTTTCTAAGGACTGATATGGTGCTGTGAGTTAATGTGTTGGACTGTAAATTCTGTTTGAACCACAAGATCAGTGGTTCAAGCCCACCAACAGTGACTCAGAAATCCTATACAGGGTCGCAATGGGTTGGTACCAATTCAATGGCACTTAACAACAACAACAACAAACTTCTTACTGATATGGCACTGTGGGATAAAGCATGGGACCACAATGTCGGTTTGAAATTCAAGGTCAGCCATTCAAATTTACCAACCTTGGAAACCCTATACAGAGTCAGTATGAGTCGGACCTAACTCAATGGCATTTAACAGCAATGAACATCTTTCTCTGCTTTCAGCCAAGATCCATCTGACATCATCAATGATATCCCTCATTCAGTGTTCTCATCTGAATCTGGCTTGAAACTCTGGCATTTCCCTGTCAATGTGCTGTAACAACAAGTTTTGTATTGTCTTTAGTAAAATTTTACTTACAGGTAATATTGTTTGATGATTTCTGCATTCTGTTGGGCCACCCCTCTTTGTAATGGTAATAAATATGAATGTCTTCCAATCAGTTGTCCAAGTAACTGTCATCCAAATTTCTTGGCATAGAAGAGTGAGTGCCTCCAGTGCAGCATCAGGCTGTTGAAAGATTTAAATTTGTATTCCATCAATGTCTGGAGCCTTGTTTGTTTCTAATGCTTTAAACACGCCTTGGACTTCTTCCTTCAGTACCATTGGCTCTTGATCATATGCTACCTCTTGAAATGGCTTAACATTGAGCCTTTATTTTGGTACAATGACTGTATTCCTTCCATCTTCTTTTGATGCATTCTGCATCACTCATTATTTTACCCTTAGAATCCTTCAGTATTGCAAGTCAAGGCTTGAATTTTTGTTCAGTTCCTTTAGTTTGAGAAATGTTGGTTGTGTTCTTCCCTTTGGTTTTCTAAATCCAAATCTTTGCACATTTCATTATAGTACTTTGTCTTCTTGAGCAGTCCTTTAAATTTTCTGTTCAGCTCTTTTATCTCCTCATTTATTCTATTTGATTTAGCATTTCTATGCTGAAGGCCAAGTTTCAGCATCTCTTCTGATGTCCATTTTGGTCTTTTCCTTCTTTCCTGTCTTCTTATTGACCATTTTCTTTCTTTCTGTATGATGTCATGTCCTCCTCTGAATGCAGTTTGAATTCCTGGCAGCCCTTTATTGATGCACTGTTGCAACCATTTTTGAATTATCTGCATAAAAATTTTACTTGCATGTGATATTGATGATATTGCTCAATGATTTTCATATTCTTTTAGGTCACTTCTCTTTGGAATGGGCACAAATATAGATCTTTTATAATCGGTTGACCAGGTAATTGTCTTTCAAATTTCATGGCATAGACTAGTAAGGGCCTCCAATGTTGCATTTTTTAGTTGAAATATTTCAATTTGTATTTTATGAATTCCTGGAAGCTTGTTTATCTCGATTTATTCAGCTTGGACTGCTTTCTTCAATATTATCAGTTCTTTTTTTGTTTTTCAATCTTTTGTGTGAATTGAGTGGTTTACAGACTAGATCATCAATTTTACATTCAACAAATCATACACTTTGTTTCATCTCAATGATTGCAATTCCTTCCATGCAATAACAATTATTCCACTTCTTCATTGTGGTTCCTGTTTCCATTCCACCCAACTTCCCAACTCTTCTCAACTTTGTATTGAGGAAAATGTTGCTCTTTTGATTTTGAATCATTGACCATTCCTTGGTGAGCATACCTTACTGGTGTTGCTGTCTCCTTATGTATCTTTTTACTGCTTGGATGAAAATTGGGCCACATGAGTGAGTTCCTTTCCAGACATGAAGGATGATTGAAAACCATAGTTTCAGGTTTCTCCAATATTTTTTTGGCCAGTAAGCCTGTTTTTTTTAAGTAATTTTAAGTTTTGTTCCACATTTTCTTTCACTCTTATCTGGGATCATCTAATACAATCCCTTTCAGGTCACTGTTGTTGCTGTTGTTAAGTGCCGTCAAGTCGGTTCCGACCCATAGCGACCCTGTACAGGGTATCCGAGGGTGTAAATCTTTACGAGAGTAGAAAGCCTCATCTTTCTCCCGTGGAGAGGCTGGTAGTTTCGAACTGCTGACCTTAAGGTTCGCAGCCCGATTCGTAACCAATTGGGCACCATGTACTTCTCCTGGTCTTAGAATTATGGAGACTGATGATCATATGTTCCATTAGTACATTGGACTAATTGATTTCAAGCATCTTCAGTTCTTATCACCCTTCTTTCTTCTGCACGTGAAGAAACCAATAGCTGCACCTTAGACAGCTACTTATGCACTTTTAAGATTCTAGACACCACTCACTAAAGTAGGATGTAGAACTTTGTCTTTGTGGATTATGTACGTTATTCCAATTGACCATAGTGTCCCCTGAGATGGTCCTGAATTTATGGTTCTGAATCCCCAGGCCCAGAAAATCATTATTTTAAAATGTTTTATAATAGCTAAGAAGTTTTCATCATTTTGCCCACTGTAGGCTCTACCATATTCATATTCATAGTTTTGTTTCCAGAAAAGGTAGATACTTGTACAAATATCCTCTTTCAAATTCATATATGTCAGCTGTACTTTAAGGAGACTTTTCTTTCTCAATTGAATATTGAGTACCTTCCAGCCTGAGATGCTCATCTTATGGCATTATATAAGACAGTGTTCTACTAGTATTCATAGGGTTTTCAGTGGGTAATCTTTCAGAAATGGTCCATCTCTTCTTACTAGTCTTAGTTTGGAAGCTGTACTGAAACCATGATGGGTGTCCCTGCTGGTATTTAAAATACTAGTGGCATCAATTCCAATACCACACAAGCCACCACAATACAATAGTCTGACAGTTGAGTGGTGGACAATGTTTATGGACTTTGTAATGAGGAATGGCCAGAATCTGATTTTAAGAATATATGCTTAAATGTATCATATAGAAAAATATGGCATCATGCTAAATAGGGTCACTAGTGGTGGAAAAGTTTCATCTGATCTTCTAGACTAAGAGTAGGAAGAAGGAGAGGCAGTTTACTTCTGGATATTTGGCCAACGAAAATCTTATGAACAGCAGTAAAACAGTCAGATAGTGCCAAACTATTGAATGTTAAAAAATTTTTTTTAAATAGCACCAGAGTATTGTCAGAAATTATGTCAGATTTTGAGTTTCTTAGGTTGGAAGGCACTAAAAATATGACTGGGGAAAAGCTGCTTCCTCAAAGAAAAGTTGACGGTAATGACATGAATGGAGTAAAACATACACGACCTTCACTTGCTGATGGGGTACAACTCAAAATGAGGATAAACAGCTACAAACATCCATCAATAATCAGAACATGGAATGTATGAAGTATGAATCTAGGAAAATTTGAAGTAAAAAATGAAGTGGAAAGTATGAAGATCCATAGCCTAGGCAGAAATGACTAGAATAGGTCACTTTGAATGTGACAGTCATATGGGTTGCTATGTCAGGAATGACAAATTGAAGAAGAATGGCATCACATTAATCATCAGAAAGAATATTTCAAGATCTAACTAGAAGTATAATGCTATCTGTGATATATAATATTCATACATAAAAGGAAGACCAGTTAATACCACTAATATTCAAATTTACACAACTACTAAAGCCTATGATGATGAGATTGAAGAATTCTACCAATTTTTTCAGTTTGAAGTTGATCAAACATGCAATCAAGATGTGTTGATATTTACTGGTGATTGGAATGCAAAGGTCGAAAACAAAAAGGAAAGATTAGTAGTTTGAACATATGGCCTTGGTGATAGAAATAATGTTGGACATCATATGATAGAATTTTGAAAGACCAATAACTTCTTCAGTGAAAATATCTCTTTTAAGCAACATAAAAGATTACTGTATACATGGACTTTACCAGATAGAACACAGAAATCAAAGTGACTACAACTGTTGGAAGAGATAGCAGAAAAGCTCCATATCATCATCTTAAACAATCCCAGGGGCAGATTATGGAGAAGACCATCAATTGCTCATATGCAAGTTCAGGCTAAATCTGAAGAAAATTAAAACAAGTACAATAGAGCCAAAATATGATGTTGAACATATCTCACCCAAATTTAGATATCTTCTGAATACCAGATTTATTAGATTAATAAATAATAACAGAATTATATTAGAAACTAATGACTGAAGACAGGAAGAGTTCTGGGATGACATCAACAACATCACAGGGAAGAAAGCAAAAGGTCATCAGGAAGACAGGAAATAAAGAAAAGACCAAATTGGATATCAGAAGAAACTCTGAAACTCATTCTCTAGCATAGAGATGCTAAAGTAAATGGAAGAAATGAGGAGGTAAAAGAATTGAATAGAAAATTCAAAGGGAAGCACGAGAAGAAAAATTAGAATATTGTAATGAAATGTACAAAGACCTGGAGTTAGAAAACCAAAAGGGAAGAACATACTCAGCATTCTCAAGCTGAAAGAACTGAGGAGAAAACTTAAACCTTGACTTGAAATATTAAAGGATTCTATGGTTAAAAGAGTTGAATGATGCAAAAAGCATAAAAAAAAAGATGGAAGGAAAAATTAGTTTCTCAACTAGAAGGAAATGATCAATGTTTATACATTTCAAGAGGTGGGATGTGATAAAAAATCAATGGTTCTGAAGGAAGAAGTCCAAAGTGCACTGACAGCGTTGGCAAAGAACAAGTCTCCAGCAATTGATGGAATACAAATAGAAACTTTCAACAAACTGATGCTGCACTAGAGGTACTCACTCTTCTAGCAAAGAAATATGGAAGATGACTACCTGGCCAACTGATTGGAAGAGATTCATGTTTGTGTCCATTGCAAAAAAAGGTGACCCAACAAAAGGCAGAAATCATCTGACAGTATCATTAATATCACATGCAAGTAAACTTTTGCTAATGGTGATTAAAAATACACGGAGTGATGAAGCGACTGGGAACTTTGGACCCAGAGAGGGAAACGGACCGTGGGCCAAAAACTGGGGGGAAGAAGGAGAAGTATAGGGAGAGGGTTTCTGGGATATACCCTTTGGGTGGTTGAGGATGCATGGAGGGGATTGGAACCATGGCAGTGAGATGATATACGATGGAATGAATGTAAAACTACGCTCTCCCATGTAAACTATCACATAATTCACAATAAAACATTAAAAAAAAAAAAAAAAATAGGCTGCAACAGTACGTTGACAGGGAACTGCCAAAGGTTCAAGCTGGGTTCAGCTGAGGACGTGTAAGTAAGGATATTATTGCTGATGTTAAATGGATCTTGGCTGCAAACAAAGAGTACCAGAAAGATGTTTACCTGTGTTTTATTGACTATGCAAAGACTTTTGACTATATGGATTATGACAAGCTATGGATAACATTTCAAAAAACAGGTATTCCAGAACACTTAACTGCTCATGAGGAACCTGTACATAGACCAAGAAGCAATCATTCAAACAGAAGAGGTGAACATTTAATGATTTAAAATCAGAAATGTGTGTGTGCCAGGGTTGTATTCTTTCACCATACTTATTCAACCTGTATGCTGAGTAAATAATCAAAGAAGTTGAATTATATGAAGAAGAACCTGGCTTCAGGATTGGAGGAAGACTCATTAACAACCTGTTATATGCAGATGATACAACCTTGCTTGCTGAAAGTAAAGAGGAATTAAAATATTTACTGATGGAGATCAGAGAATACTGCCTTCAGCATGAATTGCACTTCAATGTAAAAAAAAACAAAAATAATATCATGATAGATGGAGAAAAGATTGAATTCATCAAAGCTTTATTTTGTTAGGATTCATTATCAACACACATGGAAGCAGCATTCAAGAAATCAAACAACGTATTGTGTTAGACACATCTGCTGCATAAAACATCTTTAAAGTGTTCAAGAGCAAAGATATAAGTTTGGGAACCAAGGTGTGACTGACCCAAGGCTTAGTTATTTCTTTTAACCTCAAATGCATGTGAAAGTAGGACAACACCTAAGGAAGACTGTTGATGCTTCTGAGTTATGGTGTTGAAGAACATTAAAATTACCTTGGAGTGTCAAAAGAATAAGCAAATCTGAGTTGGTAGTACAGCCAGAGTGCTCCTTTTAAGCCAGGATGGTGACACTGTTTCTCATGTTTCAGTTATCTTATCAACAGGGACCAACCAGTCCCTGGAGAAGGACATCATGCTTGGTGAAATGGAAGGTCAGTGAAAAAAAGGAAGACCTCCATGAAATGGACTAGCACAATAACAGCAACAATAGGCTCAATCTTAACAACAATTGTGAGGATAGCAAAACAGGTAGTGTTTCATTCTGTTGTACATAGGGTCACTATGAGTAGGAGCATACTCTACGACACCTAACAACAAAAACATAATTGATTGAAGATCTCACTTCTTAAAAATCTGCTCATAGAAAGTTGGGAGCAAACCCAGAACTGCAGCAATGTTGTCACCATGTGGACTGAACTTGGTTATCTATAATTATTTAGCAAACCATTTAAAATTTAGGAGTTTTAAAGAACAGCAATTTATTATTTCTCATGATTTATTAGGGAAGCTGGAATATTTCTCTGGTGATCTCACTTAACCTCACTTGTGTGACTGTAACTGGCTGACAGCTGAACAGCTGGATAGACTAGCCTGAAGGGTTCAGATATTGGACAATTGTGTTGGCTGTAAACTAGGGTAATGTAATACTTTTCTATGTAACTTCCCATCCTTCAATCAGTCAGATATACTTTACAAAGTACAAAATATTTCAGGGTAGTATTCCAAACAGGCAAACAAAGCATGCCAGGTCTCTTAAGGCCTATTTTGTAACTCACACAGCATCACTTCTGTTACATTGTGTTTATTGGTCAAAGCCCAGCACAAAACCAGCTTATATAAATGGTTGCAAAAAGACAGTTTACCTCATGATGATAGAAATAGGAATATCGCATTACAAAGGAACGTGGGCATAGGGAGACATGATTCATTGTGAATCATGAATATAGCAATGTTCTTTACTTGGGGGATCTTTCACCACTTGGTGAAATATCTTCACATTCCCTTAGTGTTCCTGTCAATTTTATGAATCAACATGAATATTCTGTTGCCCAATGACTTTGGTAAATACTAGACTAATTGCTGTTGCATACGTTTAATACAATGTAATGTAATTACTTTCCATAATTGAAACCAATCAAATGTAGTCAATCTATCAGTTGAAAGGGGAGTTTCCCTAAATTGTGATATGCCTCCAGACTAAAATTACATATTTTGACAGAATGCATGTTTCTTTTTCTCCACTCGCCACTCAGTCACCTGATCTACAGATGTTGGCATGAAGTCTGCAAAAATCTTCAGCCTGCCACCTAAACTATGAATTTTGTACATGTGAGCTAATCATTTGAAATAAATATCTTTCCCTTTCTGTATAAATGTATTCCATCAGCTCTGTTTCTCTAGAGAACCCTGAGTAAAATACTTAGTTTGGTAAAGTTTTTTCCCTGGCCTTCAACAAATGATCTGTGTGTTTGGCTGGACTCTAGAGAAGTAAAATCAGTGAAGCATGTATATATAAACAATATGAGAGAGTGACTGATTTATAGTCAAGGAAATAGTTCATGCAGCAGTTCTGGAGGCTAACAAGTCCCAAATTGGTGTGTCAGGCATCAGACTGGAGGTTTCTTCTGACTCATGTGATTGCAAGTGAAGACTAATATCAACTTGTTGTTGTTGTTGGGTGCCATTGAGTCGCTACCTACTCCTAGCAACCTTATGCACAACAAAACAAAACAGTGCCCAGTTCTGGGCCAACCTCACAATCGTTGCTACGCTTAAGCACAGTGATGCTGCCACTTTGCCAATCCATTTTGCTGGGGGGTCTTCCTCTTTTTTTCTGACAACCCCCCAACACACACTTTACCAAACACGATATCCTTCTCCAGTGACTGAGACATCTTGAAAATATTTCTGAAGTACAAAAGACAAAATCTGGCCATCTTGGCCTCCAAGTAGCACTCTGGCTATGCTTCATCCAATTCAGATCTATTTGTTCTTTTTTTTTTCAAAGTTTTTATTGTGAGGTTTACATGGGAGAACAACAGCTTTACACTCATCCTATTATATTTTATTTCATTGTAATGATTATAATCCCTTCCATGCATCATCAAATAACCCCAAAGGGTGCACTACACAGGCCCACCCCACAGCCGCCAGCACACAGCCCATCTCCCTCCCTGAGTTCAGTATCCCCAGCCACTCCATCTGTCCATGTCATCATCTCTGTCTCCATACCTGGCATCACTGCCTCTTTGGGTAGGGTCCCGCTGTCTGTTCTTCTTACTTGATGGTCCCAGGGACCTCCACTCCTGGGCTGCAAAACCAATCACTCTCCTCCTTTTGTCAAAAAACATCCACCTCTATATTTCCTAGCCTTACAGTCAGTCCTGATGGCAATTATTCACTATTGTACCACAAGTCTTTATCCATTTCCTTTCACCAGCCAGGTCCAAATGGATTGGAAATCATTCAGCGGTGATTCTACCTTCCCCCACCCTGTATGGAACTAGGCTTCCTCTTGAAACTTGTAAGCCAGTCACTTCTTGCCTTTATAGCCCCCCCCGCCCCCAATTTTGGGTAGTCAATGTCTGTCTATGTTGCCCATCCCTGTCAACCCTGTGTACCGAGGGGGTTGCAGTGATCCTCGCTGTAAAGATTTGTTCCCTTTTTATGAGCTATTACATCCATCAGGATAGGCAAAGCTTATCAAATTGTAGCAGGTTACTCTTTCCCCCACCCCCTCTTGTTTCTTCTTCTAGTCGAGTTCTGATCATCCAGCCATCGGAGCCAGTTCAAGTGGGTACTATCTGCAAGTATGTATGTTCTTGTGCATCTCCCCTCACTTCATGTCAGCTGGACACTTCACTCTCCACTCTAGTCCTCTGTGGCCATGTCACTGCCTCTGGGCCCAGGAGTCCCCAGGTCTTGACTACTGCTGGCCATCCAGGTCTCCACCCTGGTTCACTGGGTCTATTGAATGTGGTCGGGCTGATCTCACAACTTCATTGCTTTGTTTTCCCCTTATTTGTGACCGATATGGTCATCAGCCAGACCACCTGCCTGCTCATGTATTCTTCTTGAATCTCAGACTTGGAAGGGGGTTTGCTCTGAGGGGTCCTGACCACTTGCCTTGATGGATCCCGGTCGAACAGCTTACTTGTTCTTATAGTAATTAATCAGACTGCTATTATTGTTTCAGATTTTTCCTGCCATTTTTTCTTTCACAAAGTATCTTCTATTCTTCTAGTTGCTACAGGCTGGTCTACTCATCCTTTCCAGCGGCAATTTCCTACCTCGGTCGGCTCTGAATGGGTTCTGGAGTCTACCTATGGTCTTGTGAAATGTAAAGGCTCCACAGAAAGCCTCTTTCACTGGGCAATTTCTAGCCCCCTTTAAGGTATTCCAGTCAGTTATAGGCTGAAGACAGACTTACAAGCTTTCTGTAGTGATGGTTCTGGCTATTCCTTTCTCCTGACCTCAAGTGTCTATTTTACAATGGTAGGCAAGGGAAACCAAGATTCAAAAGACAGCCAAGCATCTTAACACTATTTCCCTCTTTTACCCCTTCAAACAGTTCCTCAATCCCTATATCCCGAAGCCCTGTTGTCCTAAATTGTGCCTACATCATCATTTACTCCTCTCCCACTTAGCCCATGCAAACCTGCTTAACTACTCTCCCATGAGCCTTGTTCTTCCATTCCCCTCCCCATTCTTGTGTATTGCCCCCCGCCCACCCTGCACCCACGCTATCCTGTGTGTGTGTGTATATATAT
>NW_006408606.1:12852848-12867483 GCF_000296735.1 Chrysochloris asiatica | reverse complement strand
TGGTCCTATGCAGTATTTCTCCTTTGGTGACTGACTAATTTCACTCAGTATAATGTCCTCAAGATTCATCCATGCTATGCAGTGGCTTGCAGCTTCCTTGTTGTTCTTTAAGGTAGCAGAATATTCCATTGTGTGTATGTATCACAGTTGTTTATCCATTCTTCAAATGATGGCCACTTAGGCTGTCTCCATCTTTTTGCTATTGTAAATAGTGCTGCTATGAACACTGGTGTGCAAATATCTACTCCTGTTATGGATCGTATTTCTTGTGAGTAAATACGAAGTAGAAGAATTGCTGGATCATAAGGTATTTCTATTTACAACCTTCTGAGGAAGTGCCATATTGCTTTCCAGAGAGGCTGGATCATTTTGCAATCCCACCAGCAAGGCAGGAACATCCCAGTCTCTCCACATCCTCACCAGCACTTATTGTCCTCTACTTTTTTTATCTTTGCTGTTATTGCTGGTGTGAGATGATATTTCATTGTTGTTTTGATTTTTATTTCTCTAATGGATAGTGATCGTGAACATTTCTTCATATGTTTGTTGGCTGCCCAGATTTCTTCCTTGATGAAGTGTCTGTTCATGTCTTGTACCCATTTTTTAATTGGATTATTTGTCTTTTTCTTGTAGAGGTGTTATAGTTTCCTATATATTTTAGAAATGCATCACTTGTCTGATGTGTCATTGCAAAAGATTTTTTTCCCTTTCTGTCGGTTCCCTTTTCACTTTTTGGTGAAGTCTTTTGAAGCACATACAGTTTTAATTTTTAGAATGTCCCAATCATCTATTTTACCTACTTTTGTTTGTGTAATTTTCAAAATGTTTGGCAGTCTATGTATTCCCTGTATTAGTGCCCTTCATATTTGTCCTATTTTTTCATTGATGACTTTCATAATTTGGGGATTCACATTTAGGTCTTTAATCCATGCTGAGTTGGTTTTTGTATAGGGCATGAGGTAAAGGTCTTGTTTCAATCTTTTGCATATCGTTTTTCTGTTCTGCCAACACCATCTGCTAAAGAGACTATCTCCTCCCCATGCAATATACCTAGGTACATTGTCAAAAATTAGTTGGCTGTATGTGGATGGGTTAATTTCTGGATTCTCGATTCTGTTCCATTGATCAATTTATCATTCATTGTACCAGTACCAGGCTGTTTTAACCACTGTAGCTGTGTAGTAGATTTTGAAATCAGGGAGTGAGAGGCTTTCAACCTTGTTCTTCTTCTTGAACAGTGCTTTGCTTATCCTGGATCTCCTTATTTTCCATATAAAGTTTGTAATTGTCTTTTCCATCTCTTTAAAGAATGCCACTGGAATCTGGATTGGGATTGCATTATATGTGTATATTGATTTGGATAGTATTGACATTTTCACTATGTTGATTATTCCTATCCAGGAACATGGTATGGTCTCCCACTTTTGTAAGTCTCTTTTGGTTTCTTGTAGTAGTGTTTTGTAATTCTCTTTGTATAGGTCCTTTGTTTCTCTGGTTACACATATTTCTAAATATTTCATCCTTTGTGCAGCTATTGTATGTAAATGGTATTTATTGCTTTCCTAATGTCTTTTTCAGCATTGTCATTGTTACTATACAGGAATCCAACTGACTTTTGTATGTGGATCTTATACTCTGCCACTTTGCTGAATCTTCCAATGATGTCTAGTAGCTTTTTTAGTAAGTCTTTGGGGTTTTCTATGTATAGGATCATATCATCTACAAATAGAGAGAGTTTTATTTCTGCTTTGCCCATTTGGATGCCTTTAATTTCCCTATCTTACCATATAGCTCTGGCTAATACTTCCAAAACAATATTGAAAAGGCCTCATGACAAACGGCATCTTTGTCTGGTACCTGTTCGCAGAGAGAAGGCTTTCAGTTTCTCTCCATCAAGATTAATGTAGGATGTTGGTTTTGTATATATGCTTTTGATTATGTTGAGGAATTTCCCTTCAATTCCTACTTTGTTGAGTGTTTTTATCAGGAATCAATGTTGGATTTTGGCAAATGCCTTTTCTGCATCAGTCGATATGATCATGTGGTTCTTTTCATTTTTCTTATATGTTGGATTACATTGATTGTTTTTCTAATGTTGAACCATCCTTGCATCCCTCTTATGAAACCCACTTGGTCATGATGTATTATTTTTTTGATGTGCTGTTGGATTCTGTTGGCTAGGATTTTGATGAAAATGTTTGCATCTATGTTCATGAGGGATATTAGTCTGTAGTTTTCTTTCTTAGTGATGCCCTTCCCTGGTTTTGCGATGAGGGTTATGATTGCTTCATAAGAAGTATTGGGAAGTTTTCTGTCCTCGTCTACATTCTGAAATAATTTGAGTAGAATTGGTGACAGCTCTTCCCTGAATGTTTGGTAGAACTCACCAGTGAAGCCGTCTGGGCCTGGACTTCTTTTGGTTGGAAGTTTTTTGATGACCTGATGAATTTCTTCTTTTGTTATGGGTCTGTTTAAGTTTTCTACTTCACTCTGTGTAAGTTTTGGTAGTGTTTCTCTGCTATTCATAAGCTTGTCAGTGACTAAAGATTTGGAAGTAGTTCATCACTCTTTCTTCCTAGTCTGTCTTTGTCTGGAAGCTCATCTGAAACCTGTCCACCATGGGGGACCCAGCTGGTTATTTAAAATACCGGTGGCATAGCTTTCAGAATCATAGCAACTCACAAGCCACCACCGTATCACAGACAGATGAGAAGTGGCAGGACATCATACATGAGGAGAGCAAAAAGTCATTAAGAAGACAAGAAGGAACGAAAAGGTCAAAATGGATGTCAGAAGAGACTGAAAATTGCTCTTCAGCATAAAGGTGCTAAAGCAAATAGAAGAAATGAGGAGGTACAAGAGGTACAAGAGCTGAACAGAAAATTTCAAAGGTCAGTTTGAGAAGATAAAGCCAAATATCATAATAAAATGTGCAAAGATATGGAATCAGAAAACCAAAAAGGAAGAACACACTCAGCATTTCTCAAGCTGGGGGAACTGAAGGAAAAATTCAAGCCTCGACTTTAATTATTGAAAGATTCTCTGGGCAAATTATTGAATGATAAAGAAAGCATCAAGAGAAGATGGAAGGAATGCACAGAGTCATTGTACCAAAAGGAAATGGTTAATGTTCAACCATTTTAAGAGGTGGCATATGATCAAGAGGCAATGATACTTAGGGAGAAAGTCCAAGGTGCATTGAAGGAATTGGCAAAGAAAAAGGCACCAGGAATTGATGGAGTGAAAATTGAAATCTTTCAAGAAAGTGAGGCGCACAGGAGGCACTCACTCATCTCTGTCAAGAAATTAGGAAGACAACTATCTGGCCAACTGTTAGGAAGAGATCCATATTTGTGCCCATTCCGAACAGAGGAGACCCAACGGAATGTGGAAATCATCGGACAATCTCTTTGATATCTCAAGCGAGTAAAGTTTTGTTAAAGGTAATATAGAGGTGGCTGCAATCATATATTGACAGAGAACTTCCACCGGTTCAAGGTGGATTCAAGGGATATCATTCTGGATGTCCGATGGATCTTGGCCGAAAGCAAAGAATATCAGAAAGATGTTAACCTGTGCTTTATTGATTATGCAAAGGCTTTTGATTGTGTGGATCATGACAAGCTATGGACAACATTGTGAAGTATGAGTATTCCGGAACACTTAATTGTACTCATGAGGAATCTGTACCTGGACCAAGAAGCAGTTGTTTGAACAGAACATGGGAACACTGAATGTTTTAAAATTAAGAAAGGTGTGCAACAAAGTTGTATTCTTTCACCATACTTATTCAACCTGTATGCTGAGCAAATAATACTAGAAGCTGGGTTCTATGAAGAAAAATGTGGTATCAGGATTGGAGGAAGACTCATTAACAACCTGTGATATGTAGATGATACAACTTTCTTGCTGAAAGTGAAGAGGACTTAAAACATCTACTGATGAAGATCAAATTGCTCAGCCTTTGGTATAGATTACATCTCAATGTCAAGAAAACAAAAATCCTCACCAGTTGACCAATAAACAACATTCTTATCAACTGGCGAAAAGATTGAAGTTGTCAAGGACACTCCAGGAAGCATCAATCAAGAGATCAGACTACGAATTGCATTAGGCAAATCTGCTGCACAAGACCTCGTTAAAGTGTTGAAGATCAAAGATTTCAGCTTGAGGACTAAGGTGTTCCTGACCCAAACCATGGTATTTTCAATAACCTCATATGCATGTGAAAGATGGACAGTGAATAAGGAAGACAGTAGAAGAATTGATGCCTTTGAGTTATGGTGTTGGAGGAGAATACTAAAAGTGTCATGGGCTACCAAAAGAACCAATAGATCTGTTTTGGAAGAAGTGCAGCCAGAGTGCTCCTTGACGGCCAAGATGGCCAAACTTCTCCTCTCATACTTTGGGCATATTGTCAGGAGGGAACAGTCACTGGAGAAGGATATCATGTTTGGTAAGATGGAGGGTTATAGAAAAAGAGGAAGACCTCCCAATGAGATGCATTAGCCAGGTGGCAACATTGATGGACTTAAGTGTGGCAACAGTAGTGAGGTTGGCCCAGGATTTGGACATTGTTTCATTCTGCTGTGCATATGGTTGCTATGAGTCGGTGACGACTCGATGGCACCTAACAAAACAACAACAAGTTTTGGTAGTTCATTTTTTTCTAAAAATGTATCCACATCTTCTAAGTTTTCAAATTTGTTGGAGTACAACTCTTAATATTTTCTGTCATTATCCTTTTGATTTCGTTTGGTTCTGTTGTGACATTGCCTGTGTGCTTTGTAATGAGAGTTATTTGTGTCTTCTCTCTCTTTTCTTTGGTTCGCTTTGCCAATGGTCTGTCAATTTTATTAATCCTTTCAAAGAACCAGTTTCTTGTTCTGTTGATTCTTTCTATAGTTTTTCTGTTTTCTAACTCATTTATTTCCTCTCTAATTGTTATTGTCCAGAGAGAACAGTCGTTGGAGGAGGATGTCATGCTGGGTAAGGTGGAGGGTCAGAGAAAAAGAGGAAGACCCCCAAAGAGATGGATCAGCCAGGTGGCATCATTGATGGCGTCAAGTGTGGCGGCGGTAGTGAGGTTGGCCCAGGATCGGACATTGTTTCGTTCTGCTGTGCATGGGCTTGCTATGAGTCGGTTCTGACTCAATGGCACCTGACAACAACAACAATCGTTATTATTTCTTTTCTTTTGGTGGCTGTAGTTTCACTCTGTTGGTCAGTTTCTAATTGTTGGAGCTGCTGTATTTATGTGTTAATTTTGGTTCTTTCTTCCTTTTGGATGTGCACAATTATTACAAGAAATTGTCCTCTCCACAATGCTTTTGCCATGTCTAAAAGATTTTGGTATTTTGTGTTTTTTTTCTCGTTTGTTTCTAGGAACTTCATGAAATCACGTTTCTTCAGAAAGAAAGATTTATACTTTTAAAACTCTCAATGTCACAAAGATAGGGAAGGATTGAAAAACTCACAAACTGGAGGAAAATAAAAAGATTGGACTACTAATGCATTGTGAAATAATAGATTAAATTCTGGAGCAGAAATATAAAATAAAAAGAAAGAAACAAAGTGAGAGATATTCTGAAATGACTGACAAAATTTAAGTATGATTTGTGAATTGTACCACAACATTGTATGAGTGTAAATTTCCTGATTTGGGATGGTTTTAATCTGGATTTTTCCTTTTGGTATTTCTTTTCTTTTCCTGCAACTTTCTATAAAGTAGTTAAGAAAATAATATTTCTAATTGCAATGTAAATATAAATATATACATAACAAATATATACATTCACACGCATGAGGATAAGTCAAAAAGTATTGCTACTATGCTTCCAAATCATACATGTATGGATTTATTCCAACTAAAATGTGTTTAAACATAGCTCTGTGATCAGTGAATGGCTGCACACAAGTTCTTTCAGTTTTTGTGTCTTACTTTCATTAGAAATTGTCTTACTTTCATTAGAACGCCTTAGAAGAAAGGTCCAATCAAAACTGTGATTTCTGTTGGGATTTCTCTTGGGTCAGAAGTCCTGGTGTGGTGCTATGGGTTAATAAGTCAAACTGCAAAGTCATTTGAATTGCAAGGTTGGTGATGTAAGCTCACCGGCTACTCCTTGGGTCACTATGGGTCAGAATTGACTCAACAGCACTTAAAAACAACAACATATTCAGTCATTTCAATTCAAGGCAGCGAGGTCAGCTCAGATAATGGCAACTGTGGTTTTGGATTGCACAAGGGTACTCGTGATAGGATGTCCTGGTGTGGTGCCATAGGACGGGAACTGGACTGCTAACCACAAGGTCAGCAGTTAAAACCCTCCAGCCCATCCTTGGAAACCCTCTACAGAACCGACTTGACGGCACTTACCAGACAAGACAGGAAAAAAAATTATAGTTTCTTTAAGGACACTGGATGATATTGAGGCTCATTATGAAGAAGTTTTAAGGAAAATGAAAAAATTGTATTGATGAGAAGAGAACAGGAAAGTTTATCCAAAGAATTTTCCCATCATTTTAATGTACCTGTTCATTCTTCAAGGGTATCAATGGCTGTCCTACAAGAATTTTGTTGGAAAATCTTACCCTGTGCACTTTGAAACCCTGATTTGCCCTTCCAGACTTATTTTTGTTCTCTAAGCTCAAATAAAATTTTAAATAAAGATAATCTGATTCCCTTGATGACTCCAAAACCAAAATTTTGACATAGTGGAAATCAAAGAGTGAAGAATTATTTGAGGTAGAGTTGTTTTTTTGTTGTTAAGTGTGATGGGGTTGATTCACACTCATAGCAACCATGGATGGGGTTTCCAAGGTCTGATTGGCAGGTTTAAACCATCAACGTAGGGATTAGTAGTTCAGTGCTTATGCTACAGCATCACACAAGGACTCCTAAGAAAGGGTGGTTATTGTTGTTGTTAAATGCTGTCAAGTGGGTTCCAATCCATAGAGACCCTGTATAGGGTTTCCAAGGAGTAGCTGGTGAGCTTGAACCACAACTTTATAGTCTGACACCTTAGCCCACAGTGCCACACCAGGACTAGGGAAGAGGCATGGAAACACTGTTCTGGGAAGTGTATAGACCTAGATGGAGGGCCTGCTGAAAAAAAAAAAAAGTTTCACATTTTTATATTTTTATTTTTGTTTAATAAAGGTTTTTATGATTTTGTAGACATGCTTCTTGACTTACTCTTATGTTTATAATTCTATACATATGCTGCTTTTGTTGTTGTTAAGTGCAGCCAAGTTGGTTTTGACTCATAGTGGGCCTTTAGAGTTTCTGAGGATGGAAATCTTTGCAGAAGCAGAAAACCCATTTTTTTTTTTTTTTCCTGTGGAACAACAAGTAGGCACTCAGCACCAATTTTGTAGTTCACAGTTCACTACTTAACCTACAAAATCATATGTAAGTAAGTATTTATTTATAAATATATATTTATGTTTATAAATATATATACAGAGAGAGAGAGTCCTAGAGTGAGCAGCTGATGAGTTTGAATGGCTGACCTTGCAGTTCAAACCAACCTTGTGGTCCAGTGTCTTAACCCACAATGCCAGGACTCTGTCTTGGTCTCTCTTGTCTAGGTCTCTTTTTTTCTATCACTGTAACATCGCTGAGCCCTGGTGATACAGTGGTCAAGAGGTTAGCTGATAACAGGGGTAAGGGCAGTTCAAAACTACCAGTCACCTCATTGAAGAAAGAAATGGCAGTCTGCTTCAGTAAAGACTGCAGCCTTTGAGATTTTCTGCTCTACAGGCTCTCTGTGAGTTGTAATCAGTGAATCATCAATGGGTATACTTGTATACAAAACATATTTCTAATGCACTTTAGATTTATAATTATACTTGTGTTATTGGTTGCCATTGAGTTGATACTGACTCAAGGTGGCCCATTATGTTACAGAGCAGAACTGCTTCAGAAGATGTTCTTGGATATGTTCTTAATGGAAACCAATCATAAGGTCTTACATACTTATGGGTGGACAGAGGTGATATTAAAAATTGGGTGAGAGGAGTATGAAAACTCTTCATATTATTACAGTGTTTCTGAACACTTGACATGCAAAATAAGTTACTAAAATTTGTAATCCAAAAATGTCCAGTAATATCAGTAATAATGTTTTTAATAAGTAGACCAAGTGAAAGAGCTATCTGGAGTTCTATGAGTTAGGTTTTGGAAAGAATCAATGAAGGATTCAGTGACTGAATAAAATTGGACAAAGCTCTGAAGTGTGGATAGGGTTTTGATGACAAGCAAAGCAGGAGCGAGAAAGTGCATTGCCAGTCAGGCAAACTAAGAACAAAAGATTTGGGGTCGAAATCAATATGGTGTGCTTGGCAGATCATAAGCAGACCTGGTTGGCTGAAGAAGAAAATCATGTTGGGAACTAGTGAGGGACGGATTGAATATGTGGAAGCAGTTCTGAGTATGGATGGTATATCAGTGTAAAGCTGTACATATTATGGTTTGATCTCAGTTTCAAAATAATTTATAGGCCAAAATTTCAAGCACAACAACGCTGGAAATAATGGCGTTTTATCTTCTACTTTCTTTATTGAGTTTTTTTTTTCTAAGTAACTCTACCTAAAAAAAATGTGTGGCATGAATATACATTTTATTATTATCTGAATACAAATGTTATTATTGTCATAACATTACTTAAGACAACTTCATTGTTTTCTGAGAACTTCATTCCTGCATTCCTTCATTAAATAAATACTTGGGAGCCTCAAAAAACACATGGAAAAATTCCATTATTTTTCTCTTTTTTTTTTTTTTTTTACTCTTTATTGTGAATTTAGTGAAGATTTACAGATAAGATCATCAGTTTTAAATGCAACAAATTATACTTTGTTTCATTTCAATGACTGCAATCTCCTCCATGCAACAACAGTTATCCCACTTCCTCCCCATAGTTCCTATTTCCATTTCACCCTCCTTCCCATCCCTCCCCAACTTTGTCCTTAGGCAAATGTTACTCTTTTGATTTTGAATGACTGACCATTCCATGGATAGCATGCCTTACTATCATTATTGTTGCCAGTATATAGCTATCTACTGCTTGACTTACAATTGGGCCACAAGGCTGAATTCTTTTCAGGCCTGATGTGTGATTGACTGCCATAGTCTTAGGTTCCTCCAGTCTCTTTCTGACCAGTAAGCCCAGTCTTTTTTAAGATTTTGAGCTTTGATCCACATTTTCTCCCACTCCATTCTGGACCTTCTAATGTGATCCTTTTCTAAGCAGTTGCCAGTGATAGCTGGGCACCATCTAGTTCTCTTTACAGTTTCAGAGTCTTGGAGACTTATGCCCATATTTTCCATTGGTCTATTGGACTAGTTGATTACAAGCATCTTTTACCCATTAAAACCATGCTTCAAACCCTGTATCCCAGAATCCTCTTTTTCCAAGGTTGAGCATGAATCATAAATCATTTACCTCTGTCCCACTTTGCCTATGTAAACCTACCTAACAGTTCTCCCATCTGCCTTGTTCTTCCATTCCCCTCCCCCTTCTTGTGTATTGCCCCACCCCCCAGCACTGAAACTATCCTGTGTACATTCCCTACCCTGTACTCCACCTTCCCCTCCCTCCCCTTACCCCACCCCATACACACCGGTAACCAGCAAATAATTTTTGTTATTTCCCCCTTTATTGTGGGTACTTTTTCTTAATCTTTTACAAAAGTAAGGGTCCTATGCAGCATTTCTCCTTTTGTAACTGACTGATTTCACTCAGCGTAATGTCCTCAAGGTTCAATGATGTTATGTGGTGGCTTGCAGCTTCCTTGTTATTATTCTTCAAGATAGCATAATATTCCATTGTGTGTATGTACCACAGCTTGTTTATACATTCTTCAGTTGATGGGCACTTAGGCTGTCTCCATCTTTTTGCTATTGTAAATAGTGCTGCTATGAACATTGGTATGCATATATGTACTTGTGTTATGGCTCATATTTCTTGTGGACAAATACCAAGTAGAGGAAATGCTGGCTCATAAGGTATCTTTATTTCCAACCTTCTGAAGAAGCACCATATTGTTTTCCAGGTGGTTGGACCATTTTGCAATCCCACCAGAAATATAGGAGGGTCCCAGTCTCTCCACATCCTTGCCAGCATTTATTGTCCTCTACTTTTTGGATCTTTGCTATTAATGCTGGTGTGAGATGATATCTCATTGTTGTTTTGATTTGCATCTAACTAAGGAGTTCTGGTGGAGTCTTGGTGTGGCGTTGTGCGTTAATGAGCTAGACCCAAAGCCGTTTGAACTGCAAAGTCGGTGGTTCAAGCTCACCAGTCACTTCTCAGAAACCCTATACAGGTCGCTATGGGTTGCCACTTAACAACAACAACAAGAAGGAGCTCTGGTAGCATAGTGGTTACGAATCGGGCAGCTAACCTCAAGTCAGCAGTTTGAAACTACCAGCTGTTTCATGGGAGAAAGATGAGGCTTTCTGCTCCCGTAAAGATTTGCAGCCTGTGAAACAATGTGCAGGGTCACTGGAAGTCAGAACCAACTCCAAGGTATTTAACAACAACAAATGACTAGTGATCGTGACCATTTCTTCATATGTTTGTTGGCTGCCTGGATCTCCTACTTGGTGAAGTGTATCCTGTGTTTCTACTGGCATTAGCGTTCGGTGCATAAATTTTAATAATAGTGGTATCATTGGTCTTCCCTGTAGGCGCATGGGTATTATCCTATCACAGACAGCCTTGTACTTCATGACTGATCTGGATGAACACCAGATGAACACCATTCTTCTTCAATGTGTCATTACCAGCATAGTAAACCATGTGGTTGTCAGATTCAAAATGGCTAATACCAGTCCATTTCAGTTCACTAATTCCTAAGGTATTGCTGTTTATGATTCCATTTCATATTTGACAATTTCTAATTTTCCTAGAAAAATTTCCTAGAATGCTTCATACATTCCATGTTCTGATTATTGATGGATGTTTACAGCTATTTCTTTTCCTTTTCAGTTATGCCTTATCAGCAAATGAAGGTACCACGGGCTTTTCTCCCACGAGCTTGACTCCATTTGCATCATCACAGTCAACTCTACATTGAGGAGGCAGCTCTTCCCCAGTCCCATTTTGAGTGCCTTCCAGCCTGATGGGCTCATTTTCTGGCACTGTATCTGACAGTGTTTCTCTGATATTCATAAGGTTGTCAGTGACTAAATATTCTGAAGTAGTTCGTCACTCTTTCTTCCTAATCTGTCTTCTTCTGGAAGCTTATCTGAAATTACTTATTGACCTTAAAAAATCAGAGTTACTACAACACAGAGGAAACAGTAGAAGTTCCTAAATGAAGCTACTGTCAGGAACAAAAAACCGTTGGCCCTAATGAGAATAGCAACTTTGCCCAAAAGTGTAATAAATAGAAGGACCACTTCTGACACACATACCTGAGAAAATGGAGTGTGCCTCTAGTATTAATGGCTAGAAAATTGTTGAAGAACAAAAACAAAACAAACAAACCCATAGATTATTCTAGATTACAAACAAGAGATGCCAGGAAGATGAGAATACAGATTCTCCATCCTTCTTTTGTTTATTTTTGATTCACAGAGTCTTCCTCGAAAAGACCACCTTTCTTGGTCTATGAGAAACCATGTAAGATGTAAGATGAGCACCTCCAGTATTGAGGATGCTGTCCCAAACTTTTAATATTCCTTGGTGGCCACAACTGACATTTTTATTACTGCTGCCATGCATACAAGTAAACATATTTTTTTATGAAAAAAAAGTATTGTACTTGAGCAAACAGCAGTGGAAAATGAGGTATTAGTAAACAAAAGGCTTATACAGCTTCTGTAGGGAAAAATCAATACGTAGATTTTTTATGGAAAAAGCAACTTTGAAATCCTTCATAAATGTTTATGAGTCAGGAGGAGAGCTCTGGAATAAAAACTGCAATGCCTACTAATTTGACAAATTGAATCCAGAGTTATTAAACAATAAATAGTCTAAGAAATATGACCTTGATTGTACTCTTACTCTGAAAATCTCTTGGGTTTTAGCTTTAGAACTGTTATTAAGAATGCTTTAATTTGTTCATAACAGCAATACATCTCCCAAGGCTATTTAAGGATGATCCTTAGAAAATGGAAAAGGCCTTCCCCCAGTGTTTTATTAAAAAGGTGTTTATTACACTTTTTCACCTATTACCACTCCAAAGAAAGCAGAAACTTTCCATGGATTACAAGTGAGGTCTGATGGAACAGGTCTTGGCTGATGACTGAGGATAAAGATAAATTTTATTTTTCACACTTTTAAATATGTATATGCATTTGTATGTATTCATGGGTATAAATCTAAAACATCATAGAATTTATATTGATTTTGATCTACACTATTGGATCATTTGGACCCTCATCCAGATTCGTCCCTTAACTAATTCAAAAGCTGTAGATGATTCTCTTAATATCTTTAAACCTTAAATTATACATCAATACAATGACATAGGACCTTTCATAGACTTTTTATGAGTCTTGAATAGGCAAATACATTTGAATTGTGTGCTTTCTAAATAGTAAAGTGCTGTAGAAATACTTATTTCCCATCTTTTCTCACATTTTCAGATTGAAAATTTTTGCAGGGAAGGTCTTTGTCTTACCCATGTTTGAGTTCCCTAAATGTCAAATATTGTACATGATAGTTATTTATTTTTGTTAAAATTAAGAATTAAATATTAGTGCATAATAGAGAGGATTTGGGTAAACTGGGAACAGGCCTCCATTGACTGACTCTCTTTATATGTATAATGTTTTATAGTAGCTAAGAGACTTAAGAAATTAAACCCAAAAATAGCATACAACCACACAGTTTTACACATGCTAAATATGTTTGGTAAGGTAGAGGGGCAGAGAAAAAGAGGAAGACCCCCAGCGAGATGGATTGGCCAAGTGACAGCATTGATGGACTCAAACGTGGCAAAAGTAGTGAGGTTGGCCCAGGATCGGGTAGTGTTTCGTTCTGCTGTACATAAGGTCACTATGGGTCAGTATCGACTCAATGGCACCTAACAACAACAAATAATGCTATTTCTGGGTTGCATTCTGACCTGCCAATATTATGTTTCTCAAAATTAGCAGACATGCCAACAAGATGTTCTTTCCCAGTTTAAGATGATATTTACTCATGAGTCATATTACCAGTATATTCAAACTTAATATATTTAATATAAGGGTGCTTCAAAAGGTTTCTGAGAAATAAAATGAAAATACAATGAATGTTTTCCACAAATAATTTAAAGCCCCCTACCCCATCTTTGTTATTATATGTAATTCTCATTCTACTTTCCAAACACTTGATTTTCCATTTTCTCTAACACAGTGTCTGAGCACAACCTGAAAAGACCTATGGGAATATCTCCTGTACTACAGGGTTTTTTTTATAAGTTTTATATAGTTTTGTGATAGGACAAAGGGGGACAGCAGAGATTTTGGAATTACAAGCTAAAGTTGAGAGGAACAATACTGAGAGAGAAAGATGAGGCTGTCTGCCTCCATAAAGATTTGCAGTCTTGGAAATATTGAGTTGGAATTGATTTGATGGTAGTGAGTTTGGTGATTTGAATCCAGCCATTCACTCTGTGGAAGAAAGGTTCTATGCTTCCATTGAATTCTACAGCCAAGAAAATCCTTCTACCCTAAAAGCATATGGAATAAACATGAGTTGAAATTAACTTGACTTCAACATGTTTTTGTTTGTTTGTTTTTGTTTGGGTGAACAAACAATAATTTTCATGAATTTATACCATGTCTATATTATCTTATTTAATTTTATTTATTTAATGATATCCTGGCTGTAGGAAAGTTGTTTGGATTCGCATGAGCCTAAGAGTGTGAATGTGGCTTTGTATGTGCATATCTACGTAATGAGGATATTGGGGATGGAAATCAAAATCACAAAATGTCAATGAAAAATAATCTATAGTTCTTTAAGTTCCATCCATATTGTAGCATTTATCAAGACCTTGACCTTGAAATCCTGGTGTGACACTGAGGGATAATGCACTGGATCACAAGGTTGGTTTGAACCACAAGGTTGGAGGTTCAAATTTGCCATCCACTCCTTGGAAACTCTATATAGGGTCGCTATGAGTCAAAACCAACTCAACAGCATTTAACAATAACAACCACTTCAAGACTTTTTTCCTGTTACTAACTGAATAGTATTCCATTGTATGTATATAACACATTTTGTATATATATTTATCTTTCCATGGGAATTACGTTGTTTCTACCTTTGGCTATAGTGAATTGTGCTTCAAGGAATAATGGTGTAAAAGTTCCTGTTGTAGTTTCTGCTTTCAAGTCTTTGAACATGTACCTAGAGATGGAGTTGCTGGGTCATATAGTACTTCTTTGTATAAATAACTATACCAATTAGAACTAGTCTATGTTCAAGCTTTCTAGCTGAAGGATGTTGGAATTCTCCTGAGGACTATCTCATGGGCATGGTCACCTACCACCTAAGTGTTTGTCAGGGGCCAAGACAGGGACTTGTAAAGTTGCAGCCAGCTTTTGTTTTTTTAGTATTCCTAGGAGCTCTGGTAGCATAGTGGTTACGAATCGGGCTGCGAACCTTAAGGTCAGCGGTTCGAAACTACCAGC
>NW_006408606.1:12850393-12851570 GCF_000296735.1 Chrysochloris asiatica | reverse complement strand
GAGTGGTGGCTGTTTGATTTTATGTCTATACTGTCTCTTTAAATTTCGATGTCAATCTTGATCCACACACTTAGTAGATCAAATATATAGTGTATGTTTGACTAGATGTCAAAATACACTAATATTCTTTTTTTCAAAGACACTGAAACCAATTTCAGCCTAAAGAGCATCTGTACTTTTGACAGATATAAATATCAACAAGTTTTGAAAATGTATAAATTATAAACTATACTAGATTCTCTGAAGTCCTGGTGTAACACTGTAGGATAAACACTAGACCATATGGTGTAACACTGTAGGATAAACACTAGACCATAAGGTTGGTTTGAACTACAAGTTTGGCTGTTCAAACTCACCAGGCACTACTTGGAAATCCTATACAAGGTCACTGTGAATCAAACTGACTTCATGGCACTTAACAACAACAAAATCAAATAGATACTCTGGAAGAGGTGGCTCTCTAAGATCAGTTATTGTTATTGTTAAGTGTCGTCGAGTCAGTTCCGACCTATAGGGGCCCTGAACAAGGTTTCCGAGGCTGTAAATTTTACAGGAGCAGAAAGCCTCATCTTTCTCCTGTGGAGCAGCTGGTAGTTTCAAACTGCTGACCTTGAGGTTCACAGCCCTATTCGTAACCACTATGCTATCAGATTACTGGAAAGCAAACCACAAGTTTCAAGCTGAAAGCTCTTCCACAGAAAAAAGATGAGGCTTTCTGCTCTTGCAAAGATTTACAGCCTAGCTATAAGTAGGAACCAGTTCTACAGCACTTAGCAAAAACAGCAATACTGTGATACTCAAAAGCATTAAAGCTTAATGATAATATCTTTAGGTTTATATGTGGTAATTAATCAACAAATTAGGAAGAATGAGATAAAAACTCACAACAATTATTTTTAATATATGATAATACTTTCTAGTTTGTTGTTGTTGTTAAGTGCCATCGACTCGGTACTGACTCATAGCGACCCTATGCACAGCAGAACGAAACACTGCCCGATCCTGGGCCAACCTCAGTACTGTTGACATGCTTGAGTCCATAAACGTTGCCACTTGGCCAATCCATCTCCTTGGGGGTCTGTCTTTCTCTTTTTCTCTGACCCTCCACCTTACCAACATGATATCCTTCTCCAGCAATTGGTCCCTCCTGACAATATGTCTGAAATATGAGAGACGA
>NW_006408606.1:12842606-12850293 GCF_000296735.1 Chrysochloris asiatica | reverse complement strand
TGTAAAGATTTACACCCTCGGAAACCCTATACAGGGTCGCTATGGGTCGGAACCGACTCTATGGCACATAACAACAACAACAACATGTTCAAGCATTTCTGGAGGTAACATTCCAGGCAAAAAACAAGGCACCAAGAGTTGATGGAATACTAACTGAGATAGTTGAACAAATGATGCAACACTGAAAGTGTGCACAAATTGATGTAAAAATAATTGGAAAAAAGCTATATGACATGTCCATTCCAAAGAAAGGTGATCATTAATATTACATGTAAGTAAAATTTTGCAGAAGATAATTTCAAAAATGGTTGTAGCAGTACATCCACAGGGTACTGCCAGAAATTAAAATTGGTTTCAGAAGAAGACCTTCAAAGAGGAATATCCTTGCTGATGTCAAATGGGTCTTGGCAGAAAACAGAGAGTACCATAAAAATGTTTATCTGTGTTTTATTAATTATGTAAAAGTATTCAACTTTGTGGGTCATAACATATTATAAATAACCTTGCAAAGAATGGGAATTCTAGAACACATATATGTGCTCATGTGAAACCTGTATATAGACCAAGATTCAAGTAATTTTAACAGAACAAGGGATAATAAATCAGGAAAAGAATGTGTCAGGATTGTATCCTTTCATCACCCTTAATTCATTTTTATGTTGAGCAAATAATCTGAGACCCTAAAATAAAGAAGAATGTGACATCAGGATTGGAGGAAGACTTATTAACACAACCTTGCTTCATGAAAGCCAAGAGGATTTAAGGCACTTACTGATGAAGATAAAAGACTATACATACAGCCTTCAGTATGGATTGCATAAAAACTAAGCCATCACAACTGTACAAAAAACATCAAGATAAATGGATAAAATTATTGACATCTTCAAGGATTTTATTTAACTGAGTCTACATTCTATGCCTATGGAAACAGCAGTCAAGAAATTAACAACTGCATTGAAAATCTGATACAAGAGATCTTTTTAGTGTTCAAAAGCAAAGATGTCACTTTTAGGGCTAAGGTGCATTTGGCCCAAAACATGGTATTTTCGATTGCCTCACATACTTGTTAATGCAGTACAATGAATAAAGAAGACCGAAGAAGAGTTGTTGTTGTTGTTGTTTATTGTTGTCAGGTGTCATCGAGTCGGAGCAGACTCATAGTGACCCCATGCACAGCAGAGCGAAACAATGTCTGATCCTGGGCCAACCTCACTACCACTGCCACACTTGATGCCATCAATGATGCCATCTGGCCGATCCATCTCGTTGGGGGGTCTTTCTCTTTTGCTCTGACCCTCCATCTTACCAAGCATAATATCCTTCTCCAGTGACTTTTCTCTCCTGACAATATATCTAAGGTATGAAAGACGAAGTTTAGCTATCTTGGCCTCCAAGGAGAGCTCTGGCTGCACTTCTTCCAAAACAGATCTATTGGTTCTTTTGGAAGTCCATGGCACTTTTAGTATTCTCCTCCAACACCACAATTCAAAGGCATGAATTATTGCCTTTGAATTATGATGTTTGTGAATAATATTAATATACCATGGACTACAAGAAAAATGGAGTCCTGGTATGGTGCTGTTAGATAACCTTTCAACTGTAAGGTTGGTTTGAACTGCAAGGTCGGTGGTTCAAACTCATCAGCCACCCTTGGAAACTGTATTCCGAGTTACAATGAGTTGGAACCAACACAAAGGCACTTAATAAAAGCAACAACCAGAAGAATAGAGTCCTGTTGTGGCACTGTAGGATAAGCACTGCTAAGAAACCAACAGCCACTCTGGAAAAATCTTATTCAGGGTCAGTATGAGTCAGAACCAACTTTCTGGCACTGAGCAACAACAACTAGAAAAATGAATAAATCTGTCTTGGAAGAAGTTCAGTCAGAATGCTCCTTAAAAGCCAGACTGGCAAGGCTTCCTCTCATATTCTTTGGGCATGTTATCAGGAGCTTATGCTTGGTAAAGTATGTTGTTGTTGTTAAGTGCCTTGGGGTCCATTTTGACCCATAGAAACTCTGTATAGGGTTTCTGAATAGCAGCTGGTGGGTTTGAACTGCTGACCTTGCAGTTCATACTAACCTTATGGTCCTGCCCATTACCCTGTAGTACCACACCAGGTCTCATGGCAAAATATTTTGTTGTTGTTGTTAGGTGCTATCGAGTCGGTACTGACTCATAGAGATTCTATGCACAACAGAAGGAAATACTGCAGGATCCTGGGCCAACCTCACAATTGCTGCCCTGCTTAAGCCCATTGATGCTGCAACTTTGCTAATCCAACTCTCTGGGCATCTTCCTCTTTTTCTCTGACCCTCCACCTTACCAAACATGATATCCTTCTCCAGCAACTTGTCCCTCTTAACAATATGTCCAAAGTATGAGAGATGAACTTTGGCCGTCCTGGCCTTCAAGGAGCACACTGGTTTCACTTCTCCCAACAGAGATCTGTTGGTTCTTTTGGCAGTCCATGGTACTTTCAATATTCTCCTTCAACACCATAACTCAAAAACTTCAATTCTTCTACAGTTTTCCTATTCAATGTCCAGCTTTCACATGCATATGAGGTTATTGAAAACACCATGAGGAAAATGAGGAAGACCTTCAATATGATGGATTGACACAGTTGCTGCAACAATAACTCAAGCATAGGATGATCCAGGACCAGGCAGTGTTTAGTTCTGTTTTACATGGAGTTGAAATGGTTTGGCAATTATGTAATGCTGTAATATGCAGTTATGTAATGGTGTTATTTAGACAAGACATAATGATGTAGCCATTTTCCATTGTGTGATCTGATGTGGTCATCCTACATTTTTGAATAGCAACAATTTTTTGATAATGACTTGGCATTTGGAACCTAACCATGTTAAGTGAAAAGTAGGTATGTTATAGAAAAAATACAGTATTTGTTAATTAAGATATCTTGATTTAGTATCCACTTGTATATAAAGGTTTCATGGTAAGTTGTACTATTGTTCAGATATTTGAGAATTATATTTATCTCACCTACTGACATCAAAGGAGCTCTGGTAGCATAGTGGTTATGAGTTGGGCTGCCAACCGTAAGGTCAGCAGTTCAAAACAACCAGCAGTTCCATGGGAGAAAGATGAGGCATTCTGCTTCCTTAAAGATTTGCAGCCTCGCAAACCCTGTACAGGGTCACTAGGAGTTGGAACCGACTCCACGGTACTTAACAAAAACAACAACTGACATCAAACTTTACCATGTGACCTGTTTTGGCCAAAGATAATGAATAAGAATAATGTTCCTCACTTCTAAGTGTAAAATTTTCCAGAACCAACAAATAACTGACTGTCTCATCTTTTTTTGTGTGCCAAGATAACCAACAAAGATGGAGATATAATAGGTTCCATCATCTTGGTTTCTGAAATGGAGAAAACAAGGACCGAAAAATGTAGTTGTTGTATCATGAAGAAAAAAAATCACATGTAAGATACTCATATTTTGAGTTAATTTGTTGATATTAATTTATACAACTGAACTGTTTAAAACTACGCCGCAATAATGTAAGTTGCTAATGATGAAGAGAATTACGGGAAGGGCTGGGAAAGAATATGAGAATTTTATTTTCTATTTGGACCATTTTTATGCTAATCTAAAACTCTTCCCAAAATGAAAATCTGTTGATTAAAAACCATTTTTTTGTTTTGTTGTTGTTTCTTTCCTGTTTTTTTTTAGTCAACAGATTTTCATTTTGGGAAGAGTTTTAGATTAGCATAAAAATGGTCCAAATAGAAAATAAAATTCTCATATTCTTTCCCAGCCCTTCCCGTAATTCTCTTCATCATTAGCAACTTACATTATTGTGGCGTAGTTTTAATCAGTTCAGTTGTATAAATTAATATCAACATTTTAAAAACTGAAATGATTTTCCTTCAAGCACAATGACTAAACCTTTCCCAAAACAAACACAGAGAAGGCTGCTCAGTTTGCTATTTGCCTTTTCCAGTGGAAGGAACCCTTTTTTCCAGAGAACATATTTTAGGTTTGGCCCTAGAAGGATAGTATTTTGTGGGCTCCTGGAGCTTTGCTTTCAAGTGAATTGCAATTGTGGGCATGGATCTTCACAACTCTGCATAGCAGGCAATTACTACTAGTGTTTCTCAAATGGTCCCTTTCCAAAAACAACTTATGAATATAAAAATCAAAAGCTAAAGTTTCATTGTTCTTTTGTTGGAATAAATCCCGGACAACTGCATTGAATTTATTCAGAATACATAAAAAGAAAAGGCTTAAGGGAATCCCAGTGGGAGTAGGAAGAGAAGGTAAGAAATTGGCATGATAATGAAAATGAAACTTTACATATCACAAGGCAATGAAAAAGCAAGGTCAAGTCTTTTTATAATTTGACATTTTATACTTCTGAAAATTAGACTTGTTTACTTATAGTATTACATATGTTTGAACATCAGTGCCTTTTTGCAGTCCAAAATGTTAATTTTAAAGATAGGAGTTACCGACTTTTTTATGGAGAAATTTTTCTATAGTTTAGGAACTGAATATAGAAGAATCTCAAATGAGAGTCTCTTGATACAACTCATGTGTAGTTGTAAACATGTTCTTGAAATTTGCATAAAAATAAATATTTTAAATGTACAAAGGAAATACATTACTTAACATTTTTTAAAATATAGGTCATAGTGATGAGTGTGGAGTGTGGTGACTTTGCAGGGTAAGCATTGGATTTTGAACCACAAGGTCAGCATTTTGAGCCCACTTACCACTCCAAGAGAGACAGATGAGGCTTTCTGCTACAGCAAAAATTTATAGTTGGGGAAACCCTATACAGGGTTGCAATGAGTTGGAGCCAGCTTGAGGGCCCATAACAACAACAATGAAGAGTATGACCTATATTTTAAAAGGCATTAAATAATGAATCTTCTACAACTTTGGAGTCCTGGTGCTGAAGGATAAGCACTGTACTGTTCCCTGAAATGTTGTGGTTCAAACCTATCATCCACTCCTTAAAAACTCTATTCATCGGAATTGACTTGAAGACACTTAATGACAGCAACATAATGGTGAGATTTAGTAAATAAAACCAATTGTTTCCTAATTTGTTCTTGGTCATACTGGTTATTTACATTAAATTCAGATAAAAACCAAGTATTGTAATTATAAGACATTTGAGAATTAGGAATTTTTGACTTCTATATAAATATTTTTATTTGATGGTAAAAAGTAATCAGTTGTAAGTGAATATTGTCTATTATAATGTTACAAGATAAATTTCCTAAGCTGTAGTATGACACAACCACAATAATTTACTCAAACATACCAACATTCATGAAGATTGTCTAGGACTGAGCAATGTTTTATTCTGCTATCCATAGATAGCTGTGAGTCAGAACCTACATGACAGCAATTAACAACAGCAACATGTAATATACTAATTTAATGTTGTTTGAGCCTCCACTATTGGTGGAATACTGTTCAGATAATAGGAATACATTCATGAATAATATAGACTTAAATCTCTGTCTTTGAAGAACATACATTTTGGAGAATACGTGAATTAATACATCTTATAAGTAGACCTTTGCATTCCTCTTTTAAATCAAAAGGTAGATTCACATTTTAACTGAGGTACAAAAAATGAAGTAACTTTTATGTAACTTAAATTTTAACTAAAATGAACTTTTGTTACATAAATATAACAGGTATCAGTATATGCAGTACAAGTCTTTATATGAAGAAGTTAACTTATTTTTAATAAATTAATTCTACCTACCACAGATGAGGGGAGTCCTGGTGTGGCGCTGTGGGTTAATGGGCCAGACTGCAAAGCCATTTGAACTGCAAGGTAGTCATTTCAAGCTCACCAGCTGCTCCTCGGAAACCCTATACAGGGTCATTATGGGTCGGAACCAACTCGACAGCACTTCACAACAACAACAACAACCACAGATGAGGAGAGATTAAGTCTAAACTTGGTATTTCAAGTTTCTACTTGCTTATAAAATTAGTTCCTTATTGATAGATACTTAGTCAAATTCACTTTTTTCTCTCTGTTTCTTCTCTTCTTTTAAGGCTTATTCTAAGTATGGGCTTATATATTATTTTCTCTGGGAAAATATTCTTGTCTTTTACTAGCTCCCAAGAATCTAGTCAAATCTTCTGTTTGGACATTGACTTGTTTTCATTGTGCCCACTCTTTAAAGTCTATTTTCTGGAAAATATTAATGGTCTTTTCTCTAGGTTGGTATATTGTTGTTGTTGTTAAGTGCCATGGAGTCGGTTCCGACTCATAGAGACCCTGTACAGGGTTTCCGAGGCTGTAAATCTTTACAGGAGCAGAGAGCCTCATCTTTCTCTCGCGTAAGAGCTGGTAGTTTTGAACTGTTGACCTTGCAATTCACAGCCCAATTCATAACCACAACGCTACCAGAGCTCAGGTTGGTATAGTTCACAGAAATTTCCGTGGGGAGCTTGATCATAATACTAAGCTAAAATCCTCTGAATACTGCTGGCATTGTTTGACCTTGTAAGATCTAGCTTCCATTTTCCACCTGACTTTGCTCCATACTTCCAACACTGGAGTTTCTGATTATAGGCCCACTTGCATCTTCTGTAGATTTGCCTTGCATTGGCATGTATTGCCAAGATGATAGAAGTCATGCCACTAGTATTTCAAGTATCAACAGGATCACTCATGGTGAATAGCCACCAGTGAAGCTTTTGGAGTAAGACAGACAAAAATCTCGGTCATCTATTTCTAAAATTAGTCAAGGAAAACCTTGTAGATCACAATAGAATATTCTCCAACTTGTTTGCTTTGGACACATCATTGGGATGGATAATCACTAATGCACACATCCTGTCTGGAAACATAGAGAGCCAATAAGTTTGAGGAAGACCTGTAGTGAGATAGATTGACACAATATCTACAAAACCTGAATGGAACAAACTAGAATCCTGTGCATAACTCTGGACTACACAACATTTTGTACATAGGTTGCCATGAGTCATAATGGACTCAAGGGCAACTGTCTGTTTATCCATCTTGGTTTTCCAAATCTGAGGATAGTGGTGTATGTGTGTGTGCATGCACATGTATGCAGGGAACAGGCAACATCTTCTTTCTGTTGGGTGGGGAATAACAACTAGGTCGTGTTTTGCGTTTTGTCCTACTGTGACTCATCAAAAAAAAATCTAATTCTCTGCAATAGGTAGTCTCTGGTTATTGTTATTTAAATGACTTATATTATTTTGTTGTATAAAACTTATTTCTGAATCTACAAAGCCTGGAAACTCCCAATAGTCATCTCTGAAAAGAGTATGAAGTGGTAGTTTTGCAAGTCAAGTCTGAACTTTCTCACTTTTACGTTTAGTTGACCTTTGCCCTCTTCTTGAAAGTCAAGATGCCTCCCTCACTCAGTGAGTGGAGCACTTCAAGGATGTAAGAATTACCAGGAATAAACAATCACCAGATAGCATTTCAAAATATTGTCCTCCCTCACAAGATCTTCAAAAGATATGAGAAAATAGACATCTTAAAAGCAAATGTTGGCCAACACTACAGTTAAATAAAATAATTCAGTTGTTTTAGAAATAACTGACTACATCTTAAAAAGTTGCTGTTGAATATATTATGTCCTCATATAAAGTCAACATGTTTCCACACACTTGTTGTTGTTGTTGTCAGGTGCCATCGAGTCGGAAC
>NW_006408606.1:12821889-12837138 GCF_000296735.1 Chrysochloris asiatica | reverse complement strand
TGCTGCCTCACTTTCTTGAAAGGTTTCAATTTTTATTCCATCAAATCCTGGTGCCTGTCATTTTGTTGTATTGTGGGGGCTTGTGAGTTGCTGTGATTCTGAAAGCTATGCCACCGGTATTTTAAATACCAGCAGGGTCACCCATGGTGGACAGGTTTCAGATGAGCTTCCAGATGAAGACAGACTAGGAAGAAGAATTGATGATCTACTTCTGCATATTTAGTCTCTGAAAACCTTATGAATAGCCGAGAAACACTCTCTAGTTTAGGAGTTAAGAAAATCACTGAAATTCAGTTTGTTAATTTATGACTTGATCATGATGATCCTAAATAAAATCCTCTCCAATAGCATCACCAATATTCTTTTCACTCCGTTTTTTTCTTATATCTTTTCACTTTTTGCACTATTATGTGATAAGGAACCCTGGTAGCAATATGGGTTAGACATTGGACTGCTTACTAATCATAAAGTTGGTTGCTCAAGTGCATCAGCTATTTAAAGATTAATCTGTCTGTTCATGTAAAAATTTTCTGTCTCAGAAACCTAAAAGGGCAGTTCTATTCTGTCCAAGGGGGTCACTATTAGAATCTACTCAGTAGCAATTCTGTTGTTGTTTTTATGCTTTATTTATTTTTCTGAGTTTTTAGATTTATTATTATTTTTAATACCAGCATTTGGATTATGAGCTGGGTTACTAATCAAAATGCTATCCAGTGTTTGTTTATTCCTGAAAATTCTTACTTCACTCAAGTGAGGGAGGCATCCTGATCTTCAAGACGAGCAATTCAAATCTACCAGACTTTCTTAGTAGTAAAGATGAGGCTTTCTGCTTCCATGAATATTTATAGCCTCGGAAACACTATACAAGTTTTCTATGAGTTGGAACTGACTCTACCACAACACACCACCACCACCACCACTACCATTCTTTTAAGACATTTTTAAGATTATAGAAAAATTGGTCAGAAACTAGAGTTCCTATATGACTTCCCTGCTTCAAACACACACAGGGTTTACCTAGTATTAGTATTTTGCATGAGTGTCATACATTTGTTAAAGGTGATAAAACAATATTGATGTAATGTTATTATTAGCAAAACTATTATTCGAAAAAAATCCATAGTTTACATTAGGGTTCACTCTTTGTATGGGTTTTGAGATGTGCATAACATTACATATCTGAAATTACAGCAACATGCTATGTTTCCTAACTTTCTAATTCCCTATTCCCCACACTAGAGAGTGAGCTCCTATGAAAGCATAAAACATGCTTGCCTTGCTCCCTACATGATTATATTCTACTCTACACTGTACCCAGGAATTTGTAAAAAGGGAAAAACATAAACAAAAAAACCCTAGGCTTTATAATTGCTCCATGAACATTTTTTGAATATTTGACAATAAAGTGGCTTCAGCTCCTTTCCCAGAAGGTTTGGAGAACTTTGTGATGATCTAAATATCTGAATTCAGATAAAGATAAATGTGAACAAAATCATGTTATGTAAATAGATTCCCTACTCTTTCAAAGGGTTTCTGAAAGTTTTCCAGTTATAAATGTAGAATATTTTGTTGATTGAGGGGTATTTGGAATACAGGCACAATAAAGCTCCTGGTACTATTTAGCTAATAGAATTACAATGTACCAGCATTTTTTTCATTCACAACAGCATAATGGATTTTTATTACCAGTTATTAAAGTATAGGCAGTCATAGAAATAAGCATGTGCCCTAAAAAGTGTAAATTCTCATTTTTTCCCATGCCATTTATATTTAAATATTTTTCCTCTCATTGTTAACTCTATAACAAGCAATGTTTTGAGTCTGAAAT
The DNA here is from genome assembly GCF_000296735.1 of Chrysochloris asiatica. Classification (NCBI taxonomy): domain Eukaryota; kingdom Metazoa; phylum Chordata; class Mammalia; order Afrosoricida; family Chrysochloridae; genus Chrysochloris; species Chrysochloris asiatica. Next base: position 12,835,310 of record NW_006408606.1, on the reverse strand, counting down.
GAACTGGCCTAAGGAGCTCTGGTAGTGTAGTGGTTACTAATCAGGCTGATAACTTCAAGGTTGGCAGTTTGAAACTACCAGCTGTTCCATGGGAGAAAGACGAGTTATATGCTCCCATAGAGATTTGCAGCCTCAGAAATTCTGTGCAGGGTCACTATGAGTTGGAAACAACTCTGTCCTTAACAAAAACAAGAATTTCATTTTGGAATCCTGGTGGGGTGCTATGGGCTAATGCACTGGTCTACAAAGTCGATTTGAACGGCAAGGTCAGCAGTTCAAGCTTACCAGCCGCTCCCTGGAAACCCTATACAGGATTGTTATCGGTTGGAACCAACTCAACGGTACTTAACAACAACAACAACTCAAGAACAGCAAAAATTTGTTTTTATTTCTCGTAATCAGTGCTTTTAATTGTCAAGAAAAGAAGATAATATTTATCTATGAATTTTGAGTATATGAACACTTTCAGAAGATTTTTTTTAGCCAACATAAAAGGAATACAGGGCAAGACTATTAACACATCTGAGCTCAAACCCTGTGAACTTATTCTATTCCCAATGAGTCATATGCTATTATTAAGGACAGAATTAAGAAGATGGAAATGTGAAATTCACTTCATACTGTCTTGCTTTCTTTCCATATCTTATTTCCATGAAGTCTTCCTTTAAATTATTTTCCGATTATTTCCTCTCCTCATATCACTCAAACTAAGTCTCTCTCAAATTGCTAATGTAATAGATAATAAAATAAAAGGGTTAAATATCAAAATGCAAAAAGAAAAGAGATGACCTAATGGAGAATGTCATTCTCACCATAATAATAGTTTTAGATACATAGCCTAAATTTATGGAGCAATGGAACCCAAAGTTTTAGTACAATATTAGTCAGCACTAACTTGATATCAAAGGATGGGCTTTATTTTGGAGCTTAACATATTTATTTGATCAAAAACTCAGCCAATGTGTAAATTAGTAGGTGTAACAAGCAGTATGTGATTTGGGGTCAAATATTTTTTCTTTCTATTTTCATGGTATAAAAAAGGAAGGATGAGAAGGAAAAATAAATAATACTTTTATCTTACAAATGGACAACTGGAGTTTGGATGAGAAGAAAGAAAACCAAGTAAGTTTTTGAAATTTATTTGATAAGTAGAATTCATACACTATTGGACTACAGAAAAAAAAAAAATCCATTAAAAATATATTTTTGAAACTAGTTCTTTTGATAGTACTTTCTTAACTAAATTGAAAATGCTAGCACACATACCAAAGACATACATTTAAATTTTTTTTTAAATATAAAAGAAAAATAGGTATAAGCTTCACTACAGGAATTAACTACATTGTATCAAATAGCTATAGACTAATTCTGGTGTGGTGCTGTAAGGTTAGTTTGAACTATAAGATAGGTAGTTCAAACACACCAGCCGCTTCTTGGAAACCCTATACAGAGTCGCTGTGAGTCAGAACCAATTTGGCAGTACTTATCAACAATCAAAGTTGAATAGCAATGTCAATTTATCAATGTCTTAAGCTGAGTTCTCTAAAGGAGCAAAATCATTGAAGCTTATACATAAATATATCTAAATTTATAATGTATTGGCTACCACAACAACTTTCATCATATTATTGTTGTTAATTGTTGTCAAGCTGGTTCCGACCCATAGCGACCATGTATAGGGTTTCCAAGGAGCAGCTAGTGAGCAGTTCAAACGACTTTGCAGTCTAGTGCATTAATCCACAGCACAACACCAGGACTCATCATACAGGTAATTTAACTAGATTCTCATCATAGTGGATTACTAGTTTTAACTGTTAAACCAAGGACTTTCCTGCCTTAGTAAAGTTGACACCAAACTTTAACATCACAGTCTGTTATAAAGATTACAACTCAATATATGTATGCTGCATTCATTTAAAGCCCCAATTTAAAGGCCATCCAATGAACTTTGGTCTATACAAAAGAAAATAAAAGTAAAAACTGTCTTTTTTTAACTTTACATTGTCCTTTTAACTAGTAGTATAACTTCAATTATGCTGGTACACTTTTATCCCAAAGCTTTCTTTCTTTCTCCTTTATCTAACCCTCCAAATTATGCACAAAATCATGACCAATATTTTAAAATGAAAATCATACCTCCTCTTAAGAATAGTGGCTCTTAAAAAAATACCCATACCAAAAGGGGAAAAAAAAATCTTGATTATAGGGGTGGGGGAAGTAGAGTATATGGTGGGGGATAGACACATCATAGTACATGTGTTGGGGTGGGCAATACACAAGAAGGGGGAGGGGAATAGAAGAACAATGTAAGTAGGCGAACACTGAGGCAGGTTTACATGAGCTAAATGGGAAAGAGATAGTAATGCATGCTCAAGCTTAGAACAACAGGGCTCTGTGATACAGGGATCAAAGTATATTCTGAATAGGAGAAAATAATGGTAAGATGCCTGACTCTCTTCTGAATATTGGTTTCCCTTGCCCACTATTGTAAAATAGACATTTGAATGGGATAGAAAGGAATATCAGGAAACATGATTACAGAAAGCACGTAAGCCTGTCTTCAGTGTATAACTGATTGGAATACCTAAAAGGGATTCTAGAACTTGCCCAGTGAAATAGGTTTACTGCAGAGTCTTTGTAGTGTATAGGACCTTAGTTGGTATCCTGAGCCTTATCCAGAACCTTCTGAGGTGGGACATTCTGACTAGAAAAGACAAGCAGACCAACCTGGAACAGCTAGAGCAACAGAAGATACTTCTTGAAAGAAAGATTAGCAGGAAAAATCCAAAACAAAAATGGCAATCTGATTAACTACTACAGGAAGAAGCAAGTTGTTCACCAGGGTGCAATCAAGTCCCTTCAGGGTAAATCCCCCTCCAAGACTGAAACTCAAAGCGAACACATGAGCAGGTATGTAAGGTTGCTGGAGACTATGTTTGTCTCCTGGTGAGTGAAAGAGGGGAAAAGGCAATAATAAAGTTTGGGCTGAGTTCAACCAGGTTCCATAGATTCCTGTTGACCTAGACATGAGACTGAAAAGAGGAAAGACTGGTTGGTCTGAAGTGTGGTGAGACCTAGAAACTCTGAGCCCATGAACAAGGACATAGCCACAGAGGGCTAGAACTGAGAGTGAAGCATCCAGCTGATATGAACTGAGGGAGAGGCACAAGAATGCCCAAACTTGCAGATAGTATCTATTTGACCTAATCTCGATGGCTTGATGATCAGAACACCACTAGAGATAAAAAACAATTTTTGACAAAGAAAACAAGTGCAAATTTGATGGACTTTTCCCATATTTATGGATTTAGTAACTCAAAATACCAACTGAGATGGAAGAAGTCTTCACATTAAGTATCAATGCTATCCCCTCTGTATACAGGGTAGATAGGGACAGGCAACTTAGATATTGGGTACCTAAAATGAGGGAGTGATAAAAGCATGAAGTGACTGGCTTACAAGTTTTCAAGAGGGAGTTTAGTTTAAGAAACTCCTGAGGGGAAAGGTAGAGTAAAAAAAAAAAGAAAGAAAGAAAAGAAAAGTGTCTCCTAACACAGCATGTTATGATTTAAGAGCTTTCAGTGACAGCAACATCTTTGACATTTCAATCAAACATTTACTTAGGTCTGTCTGACAGAGTAATAATGCTACCTTCTATGAGAGACAGAAGTTTGATTTAGGCTTTTTACCTCTATAATGAAAAATAGATAGAGGCAATACTGAAAACTCAAACTACCTATGGCTTTAGAATGCTCATTTTATCAAAATTATTTTTAAAAGATTAGGAATTTTAACTGCTAGTAAAAGATGATATTCCATTAAAAAATTCTTGCAGATAAGAATTTTTATGAAATCGTTTTAAAAGTTCAGAGCAAAGTCAATTCCCCTATCACATTTAATTACCCTGGTCACGTCTTTGATATTATGAATTTTCTGGATGGTTGTTGACTGAGATTTGACATTCTATATAGAATGCATTCTTTCTAGTTTCTGTATACTCATACCTTCACTCTATAATTGCTTTATTCATTTATTGTAGAAATATAGTATTGAATAATCTCTGTACTTGGTACAGTTTTGGAAGCATAGAGAAGAAGGTGAGATTCCAGGCTCTTTAGGAAGTTGGCTAACTCACCTGTGAGAAGGTAAGCCAGGATCTAGAGCCAGACTGCCTGAAGTGGGGCCAGTTTTGCCTGCATAACCTGAGTCAGGGTACTTATTTTCTAAGTTCCTTTTTTAAATCTGTTAAAAGAGAATGCAGTTCTGCTTCTTAGGAGTATATGAAAATCAAATGATTTAGTACATGTAAAACACTGGTGTAAGTCCCTGACTCATACTGGAAGCCTAGTAAGTTATCTGTCACCATACTAATTAAATAAGTAGGTATACACTGGAGAAGGACATCATGCTTTGTAAAGTAGATGGTCAGTGAAAAAGAAGAAGACCTTTAACGAGATGTATTCACACAGTGGCTGCAACAATGGGCTTAAACATACCAAAGTTTTTGAGGACGGACCTAACAAGTGTTTGTTCTGTTGTGCGTAGAGTCACTATGCATCGAAACTGACTTAATGACACCTGTTATTGTTGTTAAGTGCTATGAAAGTCTGTTCCTACTCATAGCGACTCTATATGTACGGTTTTTGTGGATCTGATAGGTTTGAACCTCTGGCCTTTCAGTTAGCAGTCCAGTGCTTATTCTTTAGTGCCACACCAGGACTCCCAATGACACCTAACAGCAACAATTATTTTATATTAAAATAATAGTTGAAAGAAATATGAAGTAATTTAAAAAATATTTTTAGCCTTTATTAACAGTATTGCATGTTTATAAAAACAAAGGCTAAAAATATTTTAAGTTTTAACAGTATTGCATATAAAACAGTATTGTTATAAAAGTAATGGCTAGTGAAAAAAAAAAAAAAGTTAAGGAATAGTTTCTGTAAGTCCTGGAAACAACTCTCAGTTCATAGTTTCTTGACTACATAGGTCTGTGTGGTACTGAACTTCAGTAATGGCAGACACATATGTCATGTACAATTATGCCCAATTTAATCCTCCCTTACCAGAGCAGATAATAGGGTTGTAGAATTTGGAACAACTTAATCAGATACCTTTCATTTAAATCAATGATTGATGGAGAGAATGTATACATTTTATTATTTTATGGGATAGGTCAACTTTCAATTTTTCTCCTTTTCCTTCTGATTTTTGTTAAGTTAAATGTTTCCATGTTTCTTTCCCAATAATCTATTTTAAATACATGAATATTATTCTAGAATCTTCTTATGATTTCTCAATATTATTTTTCAAAGATACATGGTAAGAATGTCAAAATACTATTGCTACAAATAACTCTAAAATATAGTAGAAGCTCTCTTAGCTGATAAAATTAGATTCAGTTGTTTGTGGAAAATAAAAAAAAGTAGATAAATAAGTTATTTTTTTTTTTTTAATTTAAGCAAACATATTTAAAACTTTATTATCTAGTGTAGATATATTTGTCCTGTGGTGAGAATTTTGAGGTTGGCCCAGGACCAGGCAGTGTTTTGTTGTGTTGTGCACAGGGTTGCTGTGAGTTGGTGCCGACTCTATGGCACATAACAACAACAACATATGTGTCATCCCTCCACAACAGTCACCATTTCTCTTCTGGGTTTGATAACCCACCACAATGGCCACATAAATGGCCACATAGAACTTACAAACTGTAGTTATAATAAGTGGTTTATGAAGGACATACCAGGGTAAAACGTGAAATCAGGATCAGGAAGCAGATAGAAAAAGTTTCCCTTTTTCAGTGTTGGACAGTCTCTCTCTCTCATTCAGTTGTGTAGGCCCCTTCCCAGCCTCCACAAGACAGGACTTCTCAAATTAAAGTTGAAAGATAATTTGAAGATGAAGTTAGCAATGAAATGTCAACCTGAGTACAACTTTCATAAAAGAAAAAAAATATATATGATTAGAGTTATTCGTCAATTCCAGGCACAGAGATTTCTTATATATTTTTCTGTACCACCTGAGAAGGAGGCACCAGAGATTACCATCCTGATGAACTCTGTAGCATTCAATTCTTCACTTTGAAACAGAAAAAACAAACTAATGACCTAGTTTATCTTGGTTTACAATTGTGGTAGTTTGGGGTTTTCTAGAATTATACATGAAAGAGTATTTCAACATGATTTTTTTTTTTTTTATATCCTAATGCCAGTCCTGGTGTGGCGCTGTGGGCTAATACAAAGTCATTTGAACTGCAAGTTTGGTGGTTCAAGCTCAACAGATGCTCCTTGGAAACTCTATACAGGGTCCTATGGGTTGGAATTGACTCGTCAGCACTTAACAACAACAACAACAATGCCAATACAGGTGTCCTGGTGTGACACAGTAGAATCAGCAATGGATTGCAATGTTGGCCATTCAAACTCACTAGCCACCCCACAGAAATCCTATAGAAGGTTGATCTGAGTTAGAACCAACTTGATGGCATTTAACAACAATAACAACAACAATGCTAGTACAGAAGCTCTGGTAACATAGTGGATTACGAGGTGGTTGCTAATCACAAAGTCATAAGTTTGAATTTACCAGTAGCTCTGAAGGAGAAAGATGAGGTCTTTTTTTTTTTTTTTAACAGCCTCAGAAACTTTATGCAGAGTCACTGAGTTGGAACCGACTAACTGACTAGGTATCCCACAACCAACCAACCAATCCCAATAAAGGAGTGTGCTGTCTCTTTAGAAGTATGGGACTGCAAACCACAAGGTCAGTTCAAGCACATAAATCACTCTATAGGAGAAAGATGGGATTTTCTTCCACCAAAAAGATTTTCAGCCTTGGGAATCCTGTAGAACATTTGGATGATTGTTCTTCTCTACAATATATAAATGAACTCACTAATTGTAAGAAATGAACTATAAAGACTTCCAGGAAGATGGCAGATTAAGCAGGTGCACTGCACTGTCCCTCTACAACCAAAATACATGAGATCAAATGAAGCATATGCAGATAAAAATTCTGGAACTATGAACTTCAGAGGAAAGGTTAGAGATACAAATTGAGTGCTTGTTTGGAAGAGTAGTTGAGCAGGGATGGTAACAGAGGGAGACTGATTGGTGAGCGACTGGCCAGATGCAGCATGGCCATCTTGAATTATTGTGAGCAGTTTTGTCAATAGAAAGTGGCTATGTAGAGCAGATTCACACAGGCAACAGGAAAGGTGCCATTACTTCTTTTTTCCCACTTTCCCCTGGTGACCAGAGGTGTTGTCAGCTCCGACCCTCACCCACCGCCAGCACAGATCCTATTCTCCAGGAGTTCTAAGCCACTGGGCAGCCACTCCAGAGTGAGGCAGGAGCCAACTGTGCTGCTTTGGAGCCTGGATTCAGGAAAGTTTGGCTCCAGACCTATAGAACCTGGAGAGCCAGCAGACCAACATTTAACCAGTCACCCTGCCCCAGGCTATCCTGTGTCCTAACAGATACTGAAACCATCTCCAGAAAGGGCCTCCATAAATGGCTTCTGGATTGAGTGCCCTTAACATAGGTAACACTGAAGTCTATAGGAAATCCATCTAGGGCCAGCAACTCTGCTGTCACATCCCTTTCGCACATACCTCATGAGCTCCTTGGCTTGCAGGAGCCCTCTAGAGTTTTCTTCCTCTCTGGGTCCAATAGATGCACTTCGTTGTTTTTAGTTTTTGGGTTTGTTTTTTTCCTTTTGTCATTTTACTGTTTTTTGTTTTGTTTTGTTTTGTCTATACTTTCTCTTCCTTCTCCACTCCCATCCCTTGCATTTTATTCTTTCAATCTTCACTTTTGTTTTTCCTTCTTTTCTTCTGTTTCTCATTTCCCCTTTCCTTTTTTCCTCTTTTGATCTTTCTTTACTACTCTCTACTCTCTTTATTCCTAGTTTCTAAGTTTTTATTTCCTTTTTTTGATTTTTTCCTTATTTCCTCTCTCATTTTTGTCTTTTACAGCTCCAATTTAAATTGCTCTTGTAGTGTCATGGTTGCGAGTCATCAGAATCTCAGGTCATCAGTTTGAAACTACTAGCCATTCTGCAGGAAAAAGATGAGGCTTTCTGCTCATGTAAATATTACAGCCTCGGAAACCCTATCCTGTGAGTCAGAACCAACTCCACAGCACATAACCACTGCCATAACCATAGCTCCAATTTCCTGTTCCACCTTTTCTGTTTTTTGTATACTTAAGAGTAGTTGTAATTACTTCAATGTATTTTTTTCTCTTATTTTTCTCTTCGATAACTCCATTTCCCTGTCCCCCTTTTGCCTTTACAATGATCATATTATTTTTATCAAGTTGCTGAATATTTTTATTTATGTATTCTATTAAAATTTTTTGGTTTATTCTATTAATTTTCTTGTGTGTGAGAAGCTTCTTTTTCCAATCCAACAGGATAAATAGCCCAGCCACAACCATACCTTCTATAGCTCCACCCACTCAACAACAGTCAATGCCAGTTCTGATATCACCTGAGCAATGATAGACAGCAGCCAACACCAACCAAACCTACCCTAAACTGAGGTGAATGGATGGTAAATAAAATGGATACTGAGGTGAATGGATGATAAATAAAATGGATACACTTCCATTCTTTAACTATACCCACTGGAGATAGTTGGTGAGAGCCTAAGAACACATCAACATACAACTATCAATTAAATACAAATAGGACACTCCACAATACCCTGAAGACAACAGACATTTTTATCTCACACAAAGTAACAAGAGAGACTGACTCAAGCAAATGACCAAGATGCAACACCAAAAAATGTTTCTGAAGCAGAAAAGGTAATGGAAATAAATGAAAAAATTAAAAAAGAATAATATTTAGGTACCTTTAAAGGATTTCCAGAAAGATTGAGGAAAGCAAGGAGAACACTAAAAAAAAACTCCAAAAGAATTAAGGAAAATACTACTAGAACAATAGCAACAAAAAAGAAAAAATAAATGCAAATTTTGAAATTCAAACCCTTCAATTAGAAATCCACACATGTGAATACTCACATTTCAGGAATGGACAATACATTGAAAGGACTAAGGAATAGATATGAAGCAATGGAAACTAAAATTACTAAACTTGAGGACAAATCTCTCAATACTAGCATGCTCAAAGAACAGTCAGAAAAATCTGAAAAAAAGCCTAAGAGTTATGTGGTATATTATAAAGAAAAAACTTATGGGTTTTTGGAATTCCAGAACAGGAAGAGACAAAACAAAACACAGAGAAGTTTACTCAAGAGTTGTTGGAGGAAAACATCCCTAGCATCATGAAAGATGAGATAATAAGTATACAAGAAGATGAATGAATGCCAAACAGGATAAATCCCTAAAGAAAATCATCAAGGCATATTATAATCAAACTTTCCAAAACTAAAGAAAGGAAAAGTTCTGAGAGCAATATGTGAAAAATGAAAATTTGCCTACAAAGGAGAACCAATAAAAGTAAGCTCTGATTTATCAGTAAAAACAATACAGAAAAGAAGGCAATGGAAGGACATATACAAAACTCTGAAAGAAAAAAAATGCAAACCACAAATTATATATCCAGCAAAAGTGTCACTCAAATATGAAGTAAAAATTAGAACATTTCGTGTAAACAAAAATAAAAGGAATTTGTAATGATCAGTCCACAAGAGCTGAAAATTGACTTTTAACAAATCCCACTTAAATTTAGAGATCATCTAAAGAACAGTTTTGATACATTAGACAGTAATGACCAAAGACTAGAAGAGTTGTGGGATGACATCAAGAGCATCATACAGGAAAGAAGTTAAATGGTCATTAAAAATACATGGAAGAAATAAAAGACCAAAATGGATGTCAAAAGAGACTCTGAAACTTGCTCTCCAGCATAGAAATGCTAAAGAATATAGAAGAAATGAGGAGGTAAAAAGCTAAATATAAAATTTAAAAGCACAGCTCAAAAAGACAAAGTCAAATATAATTAAATATGCAACCTGAAGTTAGAAAACCGAAAGGTTTTCAGCATTTCTGAAGCTGAAAGAACTGAGGGATAAATTCAAGTGGTGACTTAAAATACTGAAGGAATCTGTAGGCAAAATATTGAATGATGCAGAAAGCACCAGAAGAAGATGGAAGGAATACACAGAATTACTTTAAGAACTGATCAATATTCAACCATTTCAACAACCAACGGTACTGCAGGAAGAGGTGCAATGTAATCATTGGTGACAAACAAGGTTCTAGGAATTGATAGGATTCAAATTGAAATCTTTCAAAAACTGATGCAGCACTAGAGGTACTCACTCATCTATACCGAAAAAAAAAAGAGAGCGAGATATAGTTTCCTACCCAACTGATTGGAAGAGAACCACATTCGTGTTTATTACAAAAAGAGGTGACCCAACAGAATGTGGAAATCTTCAAACAATATCCTTAGTATCACTTGCAAGTTCAATTTTTCTAAAGATAATTAAAAATTTCTGCACCAGTACATTGACAGGGAACTTCCAGAAGTACAAACCAGATTCAGATGAGGACGTATAATGAAGAATATAGTTTCTGATATCAGATGGATCTTGGCTGAAAGCAGAGAATATCAGAAAGGTATTTACCTGTGATTTATTGACTATGCAAAGACAATTGGCCTACTGGATCATGACCAGATATGGACTACATTGTGGAGAATGAGTATTCCAGAATATTTAATTGGTGCTCATGAGGAACCTGTATATAGACCATGAGACAGTCATTCTAACAGAACAAGCGGATACGGACTCATTTAACATCAGGAAATGTGTTTGCCTGGGTTGTATTCTTTCTCCATACTTATTTAATATGTATGCTAAGAAAATAATCTGAGAAATTGTATTATATAAAAAGAACATGGCATCAGGATTGAGGGGAGACTAATTAACAACCCACAATATGCATATCATACAACCTTGCTTGTTGAAACCAAAGAGGATTTAAAATACACTGATGAAGATCACAGATGACAGCTTTTGATATGGTTTGCACCTTAATGCATAGAAAACCAAAATCCTCACCACTGCACTAACAAATAGCATCAAGATAAAAGGAGAAAAGATTGAAGTTGTTAGATTTCTTTTTTCTTTTTTTTTGATCCACCATTAACACTCATGGAAGCAGCAGTCAAGAAATCAAATGATGTATTGCATTAGGAAAGTCTGCTCCACAAGACCTCTTTAAAATATTCAAGAGCAAAGATTTAAGTGTGCCGCACCCAAGCCATGGTATTTTCAACAACCTCATATGTCTGTGAAAATTGGACAATGAATAACGCAGGCTGTAGAATAACTGATGCATTTGAGGTAAAGTATTGGAAGAAAAATGAACAAATTCGTGTTGGAAGAAATATAACCAGAATTTTCATTAAAAGCAAAGAGGGACAGATTTTGTCTCCCAGACTTCAGACGTTATCAGGAGGTACTCCTTTCATAAGGACATCATGCTTGGTAAAGTGGAGAGTCAGCAAAAAAGAGGGATACCATTAATGAGATGGATTGATGCAGTGGCAGCAACAATGGGTTCAAGCCAAGTAGTAATTGTGAGGATGATGCAGGACCAATTGGTAGTTTGTTCTATTGAATGTAGTGTTGCTATGAGCAGAAACCAAATCAATGGCAACTAAAACAATAATAACAGAAGACTTTACAAAATATGCCAAAGTGTGTTCTTTGGACTGATTATCAATAATAGAATACAATAATTTGAGATTTCATACATGACAACATCACACACAATTCAATGCAGAAAGGAAAGTATTAAAAATAAAACAAAGCTATAAGATTGAAAATAGGGAACCTGGAATATCAGGTAATGAAATTCCAAATTGCAAGGAAGTCAAGTAGGTTACAAGATAAAACAGACATTTTAAACCAGGGAAATTATAGGGTAACTTCAAAGAAAGTTAATACAAATTTACACCAAAATAAAAAGGGGAAATTGAAAGATTTGTTAAGCAGTAATACAACAGAGGTAGCGTAGTGGTTATGAACCTTAAGGCCAGCAGTTCAAAACTACCAGCCGCTATGCCGGAGAAAGGTGAGACACTCTGCTTCCATAAAGATTTACAGCCTCAGAAACCCTGTACAGGGTCGCTATGGGTCGGAACCGACTCGACGGCACTTAACAACAACAACAATACAACAGAAATAAAATGAAAGGAAAACCCACAAACACAATAAACTGAGTGCAGAAAATAATGTGGAACAAAGAAACCAATTGTTGTTGTTAAGTACTGTGGAGTTAGTTCTGACTCATAGTGACCTTGTATAGGGTTTCCAAGAGTAGCTGGTGGGCTTGAACTGCCAACCTTGCAGTTAGAGAGCCAATCTTGCAGTGCAGAGCATTAGCCTGCATCCTCACACCAGGATTCCAAGAAACCAATAGTACAACGCACAAAAAAAGCACACAGCAAAATGACAGCATTCAATTCATGTTGTTGTTGTTGTTAGGTGCCATTGAGTTGGCACAGATTCATAGCAACCTTATGCAGAACAGAGTAAAACACTGCCCGGTCTTGGGCCAACATCACAGTTGTTGAATCAATTCATACCTATAGATAATAACACAGAATTTACATGGATTAAATGCACCAATCAAGAGACAGACAGAGAAGAATATATAAGAAAATAAAATCCTTCAGTATGCTGCCTACAAGTTGTTGTTGTTGTTGTTAAGTGTCATTCAGTCAGTACCGACTCATAGTGACTCTATGTAAAACAGAATGAAAACACTGCCTGGTCCTGGGCCAACCTCACAATTGTTGAAACGCTTGAGACCATTGATGCTGCCACTTTGAAAATCCAAAGGAGTCTTCCTCTCCTTGTCTGGCCCTTTACCCTACCAAACATGATAAACTTCTCCAGCAACTGGTCCTTCCTGAAAATAAGTCTGAAGTAAGAGAGATGAAATTCGGCCATCTTGACCTCCAAGGAGCACTCTGGCTGCACTTCTTCCAACACGAATCTATTGGTTCTTTTGGCAGCCCGTGGCACTTTCAATATTCGCCTCCAACACCATAATTCAAAAGAATCAGTTCTTCTACAGTATTCCTTATTCACTGTCCAGCTTTCGCATGCATGTAAGGTTATTAATAATACCACGGCTTGAGTCAGGTGCACCTTAGTCCTAAAGCTGACATCTCTACTCTTCAACACTTTAAAAAGGCCTTTGCAGCAAATTTACCTAATGTAAAATTTCGTTTGATTTCTTGACTGTTGCTTCCATGAGTGTTAATAGTTGATCTGAGAAGAATGAAGTCCTTGACAACTTCAATCTTTTCTCCATTGATAAGAATGATTTTTATTGGCCCAGTGGTGAGGATTTTTGTTTTCTTTACATTGAGATGTAATCCATACCGAAGGCTTTGCTCTTTGATCTTCATCAGTAAATATTTTAAGTCCTCTTCAC
>NW_006408606.1:12820159-12820684 GCF_000296735.1 Chrysochloris asiatica | reverse complement strand
CTTTTCCTTCTTTCTTGTCTTCTTAATGACTTTTTGCTTCCTTCCTGTATGATATTCTTGATGTCATCCTAAAACTCTTCTGGTCTTTGGTCTTTAGTGTTTAATGTATCAAATCCGTTCTTCAGATGATCTCTAAATTCAGGTGGTATATATTGAGGGTCATATTTTGGCTCTTGTGGAAATGTTTTCAGTTTCTTCTGCTTCAGTCTGAATTTGTATATTAGCAATTCATGGTCTGTTCCATAACCTGCCTCTGGCCTTGTCTTGACTGATGATATATAACTTTTCCATGGATTCTTTCCACAAATATAGTCAATTTGATTTCTATGTGTTCTATATGGTGAGGTCCATGTGTATGGTCATCTCTTATGTTGTCTAAAAAGGTGTTTGAAATGAACAAATCACTGATTTTGCAGAATTCTATCATTCGTTCTCCAGCATTATTTTTTATCACCAAAGCAATATTTTCCAACTACTGATCCTTTTTCTTCCCAACCTTTGCATTCCAATCAGCAGTAATGTTAA
>NW_006408606.1:12813687-12817809 GCF_000296735.1 Chrysochloris asiatica | reverse complement strand
AAAAAAAAAGAGGTTTTATTCAATTTCAGGCAAAATACTTGTGCTCCATCTTGCAATTGAAATTGATTAGGAGGTACAACCTGGGCATTGTGAAGTGCCTTCCTTTTCTTATTTTTCATTTTATACTGCATTTTTGGAAAGTAAAAGAGGGCAAAAATCCCAAATCCCACATTTCCATTTCTTTATCATTGTTAACTCCATTTTCATATCACTGGCTTTCCATTTAATTATTTCTGGCTTCTGTACATATATTAATTTTACTTTTCTATTATCTTTGCTGTAATGTAAATATTCACATTATTTTATTTTTCTCTACCTAGTCTGAAAATGACCTTCAAATGAGAGGCAGGAGAAGAAATAATGTATCAACATTCTCTGAATCTTTAAAAATAATACTCAACTAACATTTCAGGTTTCTTGTTTAATTTATAGTGCTAAAGGGACTCCTGGTGTAGCATTGTAGGATCAGCACTGGACTGTGAACCATGAGGTTGGCAACTCAAACCAACCAGCTGCTTCTCAGAAATCCTACACGGGGTCTCTATGAATCGGAACCGACTCTATGATACTTAACAATAACAAATAGTGCTAAAGAGAAACTATCAAAAATATACACTTAATAATAGACAAAATACAACTCAAAACAATTCTAAACTGTTTTGTTTTCCAATAGTTTCAATAATCTTTAGAGGAATAGTTAACTTAGATATATCTTACCTCTCTAAATGAATTCTGAATTTACAGGATATGAAAGATTTTGCTTGACAACTATTTTATGGGTCATATATTTGTATGATCCACTGCTCATCTGTGGCTTGTGTGTTGCTATGATGCTGGAGCTATGACACCGGTATTTTAGATACCAGCAGGGTCAACCACTGTGTACAGGTTTAATTGAGTTTCTAGATTCAGACAGACTAGGAAGAAAGAGAGGCTGATGTTTCTGAAAGGTCATCCACTGAAAACCTTAGGGAGAGCAACAAAACTTTGTCAGACAGTGCTGGAAGATGAGCCTCTCAGGTTGGAAAGCATTCAAAATATGGTTGGGAACGAGCTACATACTCAAAGTAGAGTTGGCCTTAGTGATGTGAATAGAGCAAAACTTTAAGGACTTTCACTTGCTTTTGTGGCACAACTCAAAATGGGAAGAAACAGCTGTAAACACCTATTAATAATCAGAATGTAAAAAGCTCTAAGTATGAATCCAGGAAAATTTATAGTTGTCAACAATGAAATGGAGCACATAAAATTGATAACCTAAACATTAGTGACATAACCAGACTGGCATTTGTCATTTTGATTCAGAAAACCATATGTTTTATTATGCCAGGAACAACAAGTTGAAGAGCAATGATGTCACATTCACTATTAAAAACAGTATTTTGTGAACTATCCTAAAGTAAAATGTTGTCCGTGATAAGATTATATCCATACATCTAAAAGGAAAACCAGCTAGTAGTACTATTCAAATTTTCGCATGAAAGCCAGTGATGATGAAATTGAAAAATTATATCAACTTCTTTAGTCTAAAATTGATAAAATATGCAATGAATATGCACTGATAATTACTAGTGATTGGAATGCCAAAGTTGGGAACATAGAGGAAGTATAAGTAGTTGGAAAATATGGCCATGGTGATGAAAATGATGAGGGAGATTGCATGATAGAATTTTGCAAGACAAATAACTTCTTCACTGTTATCTATGTGTTGAACACATAATCCAAGAAACTTGAACATGGCATTAGTATTGCAGGAAGACTCATTAACAATCTGCAACATGCAGATGACATAACTTTGCTTGCTGAAATTGAAGAGGACTTGAAATATTTATTTATGAAGATCAAAGACTACAGGATTCAGTATGGATTGTACTTCAGTGTCAAAAAAACAAAAATCTTCAATACTGGACTGAAAAATAACATCATGATAAATTCAGAAAAAGAAAAAGAAAACTTCAGTTGTCAAAGACTTCATTTTACTTGGATCCACCATAATACTCAAGAAATAAAATGATATATTGCATGAGGCATATCTGATGCACAAGACCTCTTTAAAATGTTCAAGAGCAAAGATGTCAGTTTGAGGATGAAACTATTCACATATGCATGTGGATGTTGGACAATAAATTCATAGAAGCAATGATTAATTTGAATTGTAGTATTGGAAAAAAAAAATACAGAAAATACCATGGGCTGCCAGAAAAGCAAACATATCTGTATTGGACAAAGTACAGCCAGAATACTTCTTGGGAGGGAGGATGGCGAGGCTTCATCCCGTGTTCTTTGGACAAGTTGTCAGGAGGGATCAATCCCTGGGAAAGGATATTATACTTAGTATAGTGGGAGCTCTGGTAGCGTAGTGGTTACGAATCGGGCTGCAAAAGTTAAGGTCAGCGGTTCGAAACTACCAGCCGCTCCGCGGGAGAAAGAGGAGGCTTTCTACTCCCGTAAGGATTTACACCCTCGGAAACCCTGTACAGGGTCGCTATGGGTCGGAACCGACTCAATGGCACTTGACAACAACAACAACATAGTGGAAGGTCAGTGAAAAAGAGGAAGAGTCACAACAAAATGAATTGATACAGTGGCAACCACAATAGGCTCAAACATAGCAATGATTGTAAGGATGCCATCAGACTGGGCAATGTTTCATTCTGTTGTGCAAGGAGTACTATTCAGTCTGAACATAGTCAATGAACTGTAACAACAACAGCATCAAAATTTGTATGATATATTGTTGTTGTTAAGTGCCGTCGAGTTGGTTCTGAGTAATAACTATCCTATATAGGGTTACAAAGTAGTGGCTGGCGAGTTTGAACCATGGAACTTGTGGTTCAAACCACATATAATATAAATCATATAGTGGAATCCTGTTGTAGTGTTTATCCAACAGCACTGCAACAGGATTCCAGTATATGATATGTATTATTTTTTTATTATACTATGCTGAAATCATTTATCATAATTAATCTACTTTATTGCAAATCTGATGATACTTTCAAGTTGTCCTTAAACTCATAGTGACCTTATGCCCAACAGTATTAGAGCTTTATGATCAACAGGGTTTTCATGATCTGACATTCAGAATTAGACCACTAGGACTTTCCTCCCATTTTGTCTTAATCTGGAAAATCTGTTGAAACCTGTTCACCATTATTCCAGCATGCAAGCCATTACTGACAGATAGGTTGTGGTTGTGCTTAACATTTCATTTTGTGCTTCCGGAATGGAACACAGATCTCCCACATAGATGACAAAAAGTCTACCACTATTCTCTTCATTTTATTATTTTAAATATATTTTATTTGCTGCCTCTGAAAAACAGGTGTCAAGTTGATAAAGTACTGTCAGGAGGGGCCACTCCCTGGAGAAGGATACGATGCTGGGTAAAGTGAAACATCAGCAAAAATGAGGAAGACCACCAATGAGATGGATTGATAGAGTGGCAGCAGCAATGGGCTCAAGCTTTTCAATGATTGTGAGGATTGTGCATTCATACTGTTGTACATAATGTCTTTGTGAGTAGGAATAGACTCGATGGCACCTAACAACAACAACATTGTTATTTTAACTTGTACTTATAGAAATGCTTCCTTATATCATTCCATACATTTAAAAATTACTTTAATGACTTTGTTATCTTTTAAAACAATATTTAGTATGGATATTTATGTAAATACTCTGATGCTTATTTTCAAAAAATATCACAAAATTTAATTACCAATGTTGTTGTTGTTAAGTGCGGTCGAGTCGGTTCCGACCCATAGAGACCCTGAACAGGATTTCTGAGGCTGTAAATCCTTACAGGAGTAGAAAGCCTCATCTTTCTCCAGTGGAGCAGCTGGTAGTTTTGAACTGCTGACCTTGCGGTTCACAGCCAGATTCCTAACCACTACGCTACCAGAGCTCAATAATCAAAATAAAGGTTTCAAATAATTTAAGACAATATTCACTGTTTTATCATCCCCTGTACATAATAATTTGTTAGTAACAAAGATACTCTTTGATGAATATTATTTTGAACTGAAATTTTTAGTAGTTGGCCTCACTCAAATGGTACATTTGTGTTCAAAAGGGGCAGGGAAAATCATTTCAAACAGATGTGAGTGTGTGTGTGTGTGT
>NW_006408606.1:12810487-12811074 GCF_000296735.1 Chrysochloris asiatica | reverse complement strand
GTTGTCCCAGAGAATGGATAAGGTTTTGTCGTAGCACATTCTGCACTAATCTACTAGGAAGGAGAAGAAAGCTCCTCTGCCTTCAGTAATTTATTTCAAATCCAAAAGCAGTAGTGGGTGTAGATGTTCAGCTATCCCAGCCAGGCTTCCTTTATGGCTACAGCCACTCTAATTCTAGGTTAGCATATACAGACTGCAGGCCGGTGTGGAAAAGATGGAAACACCACTCTCCCTGGGCAGATCAGTGAGTCAGCAGGCAGGGAAATGAGCCACATTAGGAGTAGTCACAGCAACAGCCTAGAGGCCAATCCCCCACCTAACCCTGTTCTTTTATCTATAGAAATAAGCTTAATCAAGTGCAATCAATTAGTTTACAGTGGTGGGGACAGGCTTGGGAGAGGTGGTATGTGTCACAGAACTCAGGTACACAAATATCTTCAGAATGCATACATTTCTCAATACTCACTGCAGGTCAGTTTTAAAGCATGTACCCTGAAGAGTGAAAAATGCAGTCAAAGAATGTGTGCTGACTTAGATCGGTTCACAAAGGGCAGCTTTCTTCCCCAAAGGAGACATACTCTCATGGG
>NW_006408606.1:12807275-12808237 GCF_000296735.1 Chrysochloris asiatica | reverse complement strand
ATTCAATCTGTATACTTAGCAAATAATTTGAGAAGCTTGATTATATGAACAAAAACATGGCATCAGGATTGGAGGAAGACTGATTAGCAACCTGTAATATGCAAATGATTCAACTTTGCTTACTGAAAGCCAAGAGGACTTAAAATAGTTATTGATGAAGATCAGAGACCACAGCCTTTGGTATGGATTGCATCTCAATGTAGAGAAAACAAAAATCCTCACCACTGGACCAGTAAATAACATCAAGATAAATGGAGAAAAGATTGAAGTTGTCAAAAACTTCATTTTGTTCAGATCAGCCATCAACATTCATAGAAGCAGCAGTCAAGAAATCAGATGACATATTGCATTGGGCAAATCTGTTGCACAAGATCTATTTGTTCCGGAGCAAAGATGTCAGTTTGAGGACTAAATGATCATGACCCAAGCCATGGTACTTTCAATAACTACATATGCATATGAAAGTTGGACAATGTTTAAATAAGACCATAAAATAATTGATACATATGCCTATGGTGTTGAAGGAGAATATTACAAAGTACCATGGACCAACAAGGACCAAGGTAATCTGTTTTGGAGGAAGTACAACCAGAATGCCTTAGAGGCCAAGATGGCCAGACATTGTCTCTCATATTCCAGACATGTTATCAGAAGGGACCAGTCCCTGCAGACAGACATCATGCTTGGTTGAGTGGAGGGTTGGTGCAAAAGAGAAAGACCCCAACAAGATGGATTGGCACAGTGGCTGCAGCAATGGGCTCAAGTGTAGCAACAATTGTGAAGTTGATGAAAATACCAGGCCGTATTTTGTTCTATTGTCCACAGGGTCATTATGAATCATTACCTACTCCAAGGCACCTAAGAATAACAGTCAACCAAGTAGCATGCTGGACAGTGAATAAGGAAGATCGTAGAAGAATTGATGCCTTTGAGTTGTGGTGTTAGAGGAGAATACTGAAAGT
>NW_006408606.1:12799254-12807175 GCF_000296735.1 Chrysochloris asiatica | reverse complement strand
GAGATGGATTGGCCAAGTGGCAGAATTGATGGACTCAGGCATGGAAACAGTAGTGAGGTTGGCCCAGGATTGGGCAGTTTCATTCTGCTGTGCATAGGGTCGCTATGAGTTGATATCGACTCAATGGCACCTAATAACAACAATAACCAGCTTACATTTGAAGAACAGTTTGGACTGTTTCACCCTAAACACATCACATATACTCTGACTCACAAAGAAGCTCATTACTCCTCTTAGCACTCACACAGCCTAACATAAGGAGACTTTAAGAGTTCATAGAAAAATTACATTCTCTTTTCATTCCATCTTTCCACGAACCTATTTAAACCCCCTCTACGACACTTCCACATAGTCAATAAAGCACAGGTAAACTTCTTTTTGATATTCTCTGCTTTCAGCCAAGATCCATTGGACATCAGCAATTATATCCCTCATTTGATGGCCTCTTCTGAATCCGGTTTGAACCTCTGGAAGTTCTCTATCAATGTATGCTTGCAGCCTTTTCTGTATTACCTTTAGTGAAACTTTTCTCGCGTGGGATTTCAAAGATATTGTCCAATGATTTCCGCATTCCATTGGGTCACCTTTCTTAGGAATGGGCACAAATATGGATCTCTTCCATTCAGTAGGCCAGATAGTTGTCTTCCAAATACAACATTGCAAAGTATCAGTATTCCGGAACACTTAATTGTGTTCATGAGGAATCTGTACCTGGACAAAGAAGCAGTTGTTCAAACAGAACATGGGAACCCTGAATGATTTAAACTGAAGAAAGGTGTGTGACAGGGTTGTACTCTTTCACTACACTTATTCAACCTGAATGTTGAGCAAGTAATCTGAGAAGCTGGGTTCTATGAAAAAAGCATAGCATCAGGATTGGAGGTCAACTCACTAACAATCTGCAATATGCAGATGATACAACCTTGCTTGCTGAAAGTGAAGAGGACTTAAAATATTTACTGATGGAGATCAAAGAGTACAGCCTTCAGTATGGATTGCTTTTTAATGTAAAGAAAACAAAAATCCTCACCACTGGACCAATAAACGACATTCTGATCAATGGAGAAAAGATTGAAGTTGTCAAGGACTTCATTCTTCTTGAATCAATTATCAACACTCATGGAAGCAACAGCCAAGAAATCAAATGACGTATTGCATTAGGCAAATCTGCTGCACAAAAGCTTTTTAAAGTGTTGAAGAGCAAAGATGTCCACTTGAAGACTAAGATGTGCCTGACCCAAGCCTTGGTATTTTCAATAACTTCATATGCATGTGAAAGCTGGACAGTGAATAAGGAACACTGTACAAGAATTTATGCTGTTGAGTTATGGTGTTGAAGGAGAATATTGAAAGTGCCATGGGCTGCCAAAGGAACCAACAGATCTGTGTTGGAAGAAGTGCAACCAAAGTGCTCCGTGGAGGTCAGGATGGCCAAACATTGTCTCTCAGACATAGTGTTAGGAGGTACCAGTCACTGGAGATGGATATCATGTTTGGTAGGGAGGAGGGTCAGAGAAGAAGAGGAAGACCCCCAACGAGATGGATCAGCCAGGTGGCATCATTGATGGACTCAGGTGTGGCGGCGGTAGTGAGGTTGGCCCAGGATTACGCAGTATTTCTTTCGGTTGTGCATAGGGTATCTATGAGTTGGTTCCAACTTGATGGCATCTAACAACAACAAGACCCTTCCACAGCTCATTCCCAAAGGTTAGACAGTTTTATCTCCAAAAATCTGGTGTTTTTAGCAGATAAAACAGAGGTTACTGTTTTATCACTTATTAAAGATCACTGTTTTATAACTTAATAAGACTGATTTCTAGTGTTTATTATAAAATCTTATCCAACAATTACCTTATCTCCTACTTTTGATTTCAAATCAGGTATCTCATCCAGTCCCATTATAACATTTTCTATAGTCTTTATGGCAAAACCTTTTTGTAGTCCATAAGCGTTATTATCTGATCTAGATCCATGTGTTCATTTACTGATTGTAGAATCAGAAATCATGATCTCTATGGAGATTGTGCTATCATGCTCCTATTCCCCCTCACTTTCCATCCCTAGCCCCAATGCCAAAAAATATTGTAGTGTTCCATTTTCAACACACTTTATGTTGTGCAAGCAGCAGACTATAGTCTTTGCAGGGTCTTTGTTGACCCTGATTAGTGTTAGATGGGAATTAGAATAGATTATGCATCTTGACCAAACAGCTGTAAGATGGTTATGATTGCTCATGGTGATTTTTGGTGGAGACTTTGCAACTCCAACACTTATGGACATTATGCTACTCAATCAGATTCAAGACAAATTCTGCACTAAATGTTCTCCTACCTTTGCTCTGCCTGTTCCCAGGCCTGGATTGTCTCTCAGAAGTTACTCTAATTGTGGTTAAATATTTGATGGTTTATTGTTCTTTTGATTCCAACTGTTTGGATCCAGTGGTGCCTAACAGCTATTCTTCAGGGGTTTCTGAAAGTGCTGTTTTAAAGGGTTACATAAAAAGCTGCCAGGCTTTTTATGGGTTTACTATCGTCCAATAGCTAGTTAAACAAGATGGTCATAGGGTTGGGTTTTCTATCATCCTATACCTAGTTAAACAAGATGGTCGTAGGAAAAAATTCTGCAAAGGACTTGTGATCCATGAATCATTTAATTTATTTTTAAGTAATATCTACATTTTGATATTGTTGTTGGCAATTTTTATATTTGACTCAGGCACAAAACTAGGAAAGTTTCTTCTTTAGTACCATAGCTTTTCTGTGGAATATTATTTTGTTGTTTTCACAGAGGAGAAAAAAGAAGACCAGAAATAATAAACTCTCTGCCTAAGGTCACACAACTAGCAATAACACATGGTATTCAAGTCCAAACTTAATTGTTTGCCCAGAAACTCACATGATCCTATTCTCTAAAAATGGCACCTTCCTAAAAGTCTGTAGGCAACCCTTAGAACAAAAATCACCTTTGGAGAAAATGCTGGGTGAATCAAGTTTAAGATTTATTTTGCTTACTCCATGAGACATAAACTTATCAAAGTGTTTCATCGCTAACTTATTAAAACTTATAAAGTTTCCATTTGTTTCATTTAAAACTTATGGAGGGGCATTTAAAATTCAGTTCTACACATGATTTAGTTTAAGAAAAAAGTATTTACAATTATAGCATCTTTTGTAATGTTATAATTAATTCAGGATCATTCTCCAATAAGAAACTCTATTTAAAAAAAAAAAATCTAAATAGTCTTTTAGCATTCTATCTCTGTCTGTTTTTCCCCTGAAATTGCTCACAATTCTGCACTTAGCCAGTAAATGTTTTTTGAGGAACTGTTTGGAGTAATAATAGACTTGACAGTGAATGCAATGAAGATGTCAAACATGGTTAATCCAGTATTCCATTATAAATCTGCTAGGGTAACATATCTGGCAGGACATGGACTTTTTAACATGTAACACACTGATGCATAATTAGTTTATACTATATAGTTACTCCACAGAGTCCAGCATATCCTTCAGGTTTTGGCAGGTTTGAATGTGATTAGCAACTTTCTGAATCCCTTTTCACCCTGTGGAGGTACTATACTGAGATTTGAATTGTTTACCAATGTCTGTGGATCAGAGCCCTGGGTGTTAATCAAGAAAGAATGAAAGGTCACAGGTTCAAGACCTGTGGAAAGTGCTAATTGCCCGTGTATGTCTGGCCTGTGTAACATCTGATTAGCCCTGACACATTCAACAAAGCTGAGGAGAGCCTGGTAGAGTTTGCTGTATATTGTAAACGCTGGGAATAGTGGTGGAAAGCAGTCTCAGCTCATTTCAGCATGGATTTATCTCTTCCTCTCTTTGATCAAGGAAGAAAGATTCTGATTTTATTGCTATTTTCTGTAATTGGCCCTCACATCCTCCTTTTCATGTTTACAAACAGACTGATTACCTATTCCTGGTTGCAATTAAACAGAAGAGCAGTAGGTGTGGAATTATCCATGAAATAATATCTAGAGTCAGGATGTGGCCACCTAGTTCAAAACATGAAGATGATTCTTAAGTCCATTGAGTTTTCACCTTTTTTTTTTTTTTTTTTTAGACCACATACTCCAAAGAAAAGTAATCAGTTGAATTTTTGAAATGTTCTGAGCAAGGTTAAAAAACCTTACTGAACTTTCAGCGCTCCTCCTGAAAGTTACTTAGAATATCTGAACTAGTGAAAACGAAAATGAGAAACCAAGAACAACTTTGGCTTCCTCTTAGATTTTAAGCAAAACAAAACAAAAAAAAATGACATTACACTACTTGTAGTGAATCTTTGTTTCCATCTGAGGTTAAGCAACCACCCTGAGCTGCTGTTCTGAGGAAGAAGTAAAGAAAGAACCAATGAAATTTTATTTATACAACTGGGAACATAACAACACAATCTCAATGGATAGCAGAGATTCATATTTCATAGCCTTTACAGTTTTTTCTTGAGTCCATCCAAAATAATCCAGACCCCCCTTAAGACACTGAGTATGTACATGGAGCATGTCACCTCAACCCCTAACTCTAGGGACCAACAAATGTTTATTTTTATTACTGATTTTCCTCAGTGTGAATGTTCACTATATTGCAAGGTTTACTTTTATGTTTTTTTGTTTGTTTGTTTTCTTCTTCTTCTTCTTATAAATGTCTTCTAGAAAAGGCTCCTTTCAAGGTAGCTTCCAGAGAAAATCCTTGCAGATTGCTTTTTCTCAGTTCTGTTTTCATTCTAGCATTGGGGTATTAAAGGACTTGGGAAGTTAAGATAAGATCCCCAATCCTAACAGGCCTTGCTTTTATCCAAACAAAATTTAAAACCCAAGTAAGGGTGCCCATTATACTGAAGCAAATCAAAGGCACTACTAAACTCTGTTGCTTAAAAGCCATAATGGTTAAGTGGTTAAACATTGAACACACATATAAACAAGCATCAAGACAAGAATTTTCTTAATAGCAATTTTGGTAAGAAATTTGAGGAATATGTTGTAAAGTGGAAAGTATTTATATTTTCCCACTTATTTTAAATTCTTATTTCCATTTTGTTTCTTCAGTAGTTAACTATATCATTGCCACAATACTCACAGAGATTCCATTTTGGAACATTTTTTAACACTGCTTTCTTTGACTCTCTTTCAAATTAGCTAATTAAATTTTTCCAGTATTCTCTACTCAACTACAGATTTGAAATATATTTATGTAGAAATCATAGTGAAGTCATCATATGTTATCAAAATGTGTTTGAATATGTGTATATGTATTCTTGGAGTCCTGGTGTGGTGCTGCAGTTAATGTGCTGAACTGCAAAATTTGTTTGAACTATAAGGTTGGCAGTTCAATCTCACCAGCTGCTCCTTGGAAACCCTAAACAGCGTTGTTATAGGTTGGAACTGATTTGATGGCACTAACAATAACAACATATATATCCTGGAGTCCTGGTGTGGTGCTGTCTATTAATGAGCTGGACTGCAAAGTTGGTTCAAACCGCTAGGTCAGTGGTTCAAGCTCACCAGCTAATCCTGAAACTCTACACAGTGTGGCTATGGGTCGGAACCAACTCCATGGCACTTAAGAACAGCAATATATATCCTGATTGGCACTGTAGGATCAGCACTAGACTGCTTTAAAGCCACCTAGCTGCTCCTAGAAAACCCTATACAGAATTGATTTGACAGCACTTAACAACAAATATATCAAAGATTTTTGGTTTTGTATTTAATATTGTCGCTGTTAAATGCTGTTGAGTCAGTTCCATCTCATAAGACCCTGTATAGCGTTTCCAAGGTGGATTGAACTCCCCAACTTTTTGACTGGCAGTCCAACGCTTATCTCAGAGTGTCTGTATTTAATGGGTCTACATTTCCAGTTAAGCAAAAAAAAAGTTTGACATTACAAAGTTGCTGAAAAACTTCTCCCCGAAGCCCCATCAAAATGTTTCTTGGAAGCATTATGTGATAAACACTTTTAAATCATACAAAATAACTTAATAAATTTAACAAATTAATAAAGAGATTTCAGCATTGAACTGCTTTAATTTTTTTATTTCCTCTATACTTGCTGGTAGCATAGTGATTATGAATCGAGCTATTAACCTCATGGTCAGCAGTTCGAAACTACCAGTGGTTCCACGGGAGAAAGATGAGGCTTTCTGCTCCTGTAGGAATCAGACTCCACAGCATACCACTACCATAGTTACTATTTTAAGCAATACGGTGAAATTAATTGCTAGACCTTTCATTTTTAAATAAAACAATTTGAGAGAAATCTTTGCTTAGTTGATTCTTAATTTTATAACACCTTTGTTTCTGAAAACTATTTTAAGTTGCATAAAGTAGCACAAAAGCAAGCATAGAGTTTTGTTTTTATTTTGTAAACAGCAGATAACTTGAACTGATAAGTCAGATCCAGAAGGAAAAACAATAAAGACTTTTCAGAGGGAAAAAAAAAGGTGATTTTAATAAAAAATAAAATAAATGCATTGCCACCAAGTTCATTTTAACTCCTAGTGACCTTCTAGGCCAGAGTGTATCTGCCCTGTTGGGTTTTGAAAGCTGTAAATCTTTAGAGAAGCAGACTGCAACATCTGTTTCCCATGAAGCGACTGGTAGGTTTGAACCCCTGACCTTTGGGCTAACAGCCTATCACTTAACCATTGTGCCACCAGGACTCCTTGTTAAATTTAATAGAATTACTAATGTCACAAACAAAGCCCTGCAAGTTATCATTGAACATATCATATATTTTAGAATAAGCCAGTGGTGAGTGAGGCTGGAATTAATTTTCCTTGTTACTAGCTGTCACTAAGGTATGGGAGCAAACAAAATGATTGAAATTTTGGCACACAACTAGGCAGTAGCCAGAGGTCCAGTAACTCTAATATACTGGATAAGATGAACAAAGAAAGCTTAATATTTCTTTTGAGAATGACATTGAATTATTTAAAGAAAAGAAAACTATTAACTTTTTGTAGACCATTTGAATTTAGAAAAAAATATTTGAGACTACATCTATTATTTTTTCATAGTTCCTCACTGCAGAAGAGTTAGTGCTAATTTTCTTGGAAGAGCTACATAGAGTATGTTTCAATGAAGGGTCATCAGCTGGTTTTCATACTGAGAAGTGAGAAAGAAAGAATTAATTTGTTATGTTTCATTTTATGTCTGTTTTGCAAAGGACAGGTAGTTTTTGGAATTTGATGTGGAAAAGTTATATTACTGCCTAAGGGAATGTGTGGAATGTATTCAGTTTTGATGTTTATAAGAAACTCTTTTCCGAGACTTTGAATGAATAAAGAATATTTAGTTTACAGTGTAGGTTATGGATGGATCTGGAACTATAAAATTATTTAAAGTGCACACATAGAGGTTAATTTATGTATTGACCACTTATTTTAACTATGTGAAAAATCAAGATGAGTCGATCTTACCAACAAAACATTTGTGATACTAAATAATAAAAAAAGTAATGCTACAAAATCATAGAAAATTTTATAAAGCAAACAAAAAAGTCAGAATACGAAGTTATTGTTTATGGAATATTTCCTCCATCTAGGTCTATACAATTTTGAAAGTAGTGTTCCATCTCTCTAACCCTTTCTTCAAAGTATTCTGCACTCTTGGACTTACCCAACATCAAAATGACAGTTTTGGTATCAGTGAGGGACTCAAATAGTGTTCCTTTTAAATGGTCTTTGAGTTGGGGAACAAAATGAGATTTAAAGTAGCAAGATCAGGATTGTAGGGTAGATAGGGTAAGGTTTCCCAATGAAATTCTTGAAGAGTAAGAATGTGCAGGTGTTTTATCATAATGAGGCAAAAAAAAATCCTTACCGCAATTTTCATGACCCTTTTACAATGCAGATTTAAATTTTCCTAAAACTTAATAAAAGGTTACCATGTGTATTAGGAAGAAGAGCA
>NW_006408606.1:12796658-12797462 GCF_000296735.1 Chrysochloris asiatica | reverse complement strand
CACTTTTTTCAATATTAAAACATTCAGTGTTCCCATGTTCTGTTTGAACAACTGTTTCTTGGTCCAGGTACAGATACCTCATGAGCACAATTAAGTGTTCCAGAACACTCGTACTTCTCAGTGTTGTCCATAGCTTGTCATGATGCACACAATTGAAAGCCTTTGTGTTATCAATAAAGCACGGGTAAACAACTTTCTGATATTCTCTGTTTTCAGCCAAGATCCATCAGACATCAGCAATGATGCCCCTCGTTCCACAGCCTCTTCTGAATCTGGCTTGAACCTCTAGAAGTTCTCTGTCAATGTATGATTGTAGTTTACTCAAATGGGATATCAAAGAGATTGCCCCATGTTTTCAGCATTCCATTGGATCACCTCTCTTTGGAATGGACACAAATATGGATCTCTTCCAATCAGTCAGCCACATAGGTGTCTTCCAAATTTCTTGGCAGAGATGAGTGATTGCCTCCTGTGCTGCCTCACTTCCTTGAAAGATTTCCATTTTTATTCTATCAATTCCTGGTGCCTTGTTTTTTGCCAATTCCTTCAATGCACTTTGGACTTCCTCCTTCAGTATCATTGGCTCTTGAAACTATGCTACCTCTTGAAATGATTGAACAGTAACCATTTCCTTTTGGTATAGTGACTCTTGTGTATTCCTTCCATCTTCTCTTGATGTTTTCTGCATCATTCAATAGTTTACCCAATGAATCTTTCAATAACGAAAGTCGGGGCTTGGATTTTTTCTTCATTTTCCCCAGCTTGAGAAATGCTGAGCGTGTTCTTCCTTTTTGATTTTCTGAT
>NW_006408606.1:12794793-12796231 GCF_000296735.1 Chrysochloris asiatica | reverse complement strand
TGCTGTCTAAAGAAGATATTTGAAATGTACAAATCATTGGTTTTGCAGAATTCTATCATGCATTCTCCAGCATCATTTCTATCATCAAGGCCATATTTTCCAACTTTTGATCCTTCCTCTTTACTCCCACCTTTGCATTCCAATCACCAGTAATGATCAATATATCTTGATTGCACTTTTGATCAATTTCAGATTGAAGAAGTTGGTAGAATTCTTCTATTTCATCCTCACTGGCTTTAGTGGTTGGTGCGTAAATTTGAATAATAGTGGCATTAACTACAGGTTTCCCTGTAGGTTCATGGATATTATCCTATCACAGACAGCATTGTACCTCATGACTGATCTAGATATGTTCTTTCCGACGATAAATGCAACACCATTCCTCTTCAATTTGTCACTCCTGGCATAATAAACCATGTGGTTATTAGATTCAAAATGGTCAATACCAGTCCATTTCAGCTCACTAATGCTAAAATATCAATGTTTATGCGTTCTGTTTCATTTTTGACAACTTCCAATTTTTCCAGATTCATACTTCGTACATTCCATGTTCCAATTTTCAATGGATTTTTACAGCTGTTTCTCTTCATTTTGAGTAGTGCCCCATCAGCAAATGAAGGTCCCACAGGCTTTTCTCCCCTGGGCTTTCCTTCATTTGCATTATCCTGGTCAACTCTACTTTGAGGAGGCAGTTCTTCCCCAGTCTCATTTTGAGTCCCTTCCAACCTGAGAGGCTCATTTTCTGGCCCTGTATTTGACAGTGTTTCTCTGCTATTCATAAGGTTGCAGTGACTAAATATTCAGATGTAGTTGGTCACTCTTTCTTCCTAGTCTATTTTTGTCTGGAAGCTCATCTGAAACCTGTCAATCATGGGTGACTCTATTAGTATTTAAAATACCGATGGTATAGCTTTCAGAATCACAGCAACTCCCAAGCCACCACATTATGACAAACTGACAGATGAGTGGTGGAAAATTATCCTTTTGGAATCCCTTGAAACAGTCACCATAATCTTCTGAGTTAAACTCTCTACCTTGAATTTAGCTGGTGTGGCACTGTGGGTTAATGCACTGGACTGTAGTTGTAACTGCAAGGTTAGTTTTAATTGCAATATTGACGGTTCAAGCTCACCAGCTGCTCCTCTGAAACCTGATAAAAGGTCACTGTGAGTCAGAATTGACTTGACAGGGCTTAACAACTACAGCAACAATAATCCTGGTGTGGTGCTATAGGATTAGCATTGGACTGTAAACCACAAGGTCGGCAGTTCAAATCCACCAGATGCTCCTTGGAAACCTGATACAAGCTCAGTATAAGTCAGAACAAACTTTATGGCACTTAACAACAACAACAGATCCTAGAATCATGGTGTGGTCATATAGGTTTAAGCACTGGACCATAAGGTTGGTTTGAACCTCAAGGTCAGAGGTTAAAACT
>NW_006408606.1:12789671-12791466 GCF_000296735.1 Chrysochloris asiatica | reverse complement strand
GGAGTAGAAAGCCTCATCTTTCTCCTGCGGAGCGATGGTAGTTTCGAACCGCTGACCTTTGGTTCGCAGCCCGATTCGTAACCACTACGCTACCAGAGCTCCTTGATATATTGCATAGAACATGGAATTTCTATCACTGAGCCACTAATGACTCATTAATTGTATTTACACAGGCCAAAATAGTCTATACAACCTGATCACTTAATAAGAGTGCAGATGTCATATATTGTGTTTTTCTCTGTTAAAAATATAATAGTTTTATATCCAGTTTTAAAAATCTTGACAATAACCCAGTAAGAGGTGGATTGTTTTCCTTATTTTATTAATGACTCAGAAATTGAGTGACCTATTGAAGGTACATGGCCACACTGACAACCTCATATATCTGACAACTGCAACCATTCTTTCCAATGGATAAGGTCACCATCTGTGTAAAGTCAGGTATCCATGGTAGTCACATAATTTAGTTCAGCTTCTTGTAAGAAATAGAAAATGCACTCAAGGATTTTAAGAAAATAATCAAAACTAAACTATAAATATATTATGATATATATATAATCTTAGATTAAGACACAGTGATCTACTTCCAACACACTGAGAACAATTCTACCCTGACGTATATGAAGTCATCATGAGTTGAGGTCAAAATAATTTTAATTTCTAATTATAAATTATTGTTTTTAAAGAATTAACAAAATATTTAAGAAGTCTAAAACAGGGCTGTATTTGGAGTTCTGGTGTGGTACTGTAGGGTAAGCACTGGACTGTTAACCTCAAGGTCAGTGGTTCAAACCCACCAATTGTTCCTCAGAAACCCTACACGGGGTCTCTATGAGTTGGAACCCATTAGACAGCACTTAACAACAACATTGGGGCGGAATGGCAAATCAAAAATGGTGGTTCCAATCCACTAGACACTCTGCAGCAGAAAGATGGCAGTCTGTTTTTGTAACACAAATAGAATTAGAAATCCTACTCTGCTCTTTAAGGTCATTATGAGTTATCATTGATTGGACAGCAGTGGGTTTGATCTTTCTGGTTTATTTTCTAATGCTGGACACTGCAGTTCTTTAACACAAAAATACAGAATGGAGCTCCATTCATTTATATATCAGTTCTGATGTATGTTAAACATCTCTATCTTTTTAAAATTAATTTTCATAGTCTGCTGTATGGTAGTATATTGAACAATAAATTATAACATTGATCAAATGCAAGTAAACATCTCAGAATGATGTTATTAGTGATGCTATTGAGTTGGTTTTCACACACAGCAACCCACATATACAACAGAACAACAACAAAAATGTCCAATTCTGTGTGATCCTCACAGTCACTGTTACCTTTATGTCTACTGTTGCAGCAAATGTGTCATTCCATATCATTGAAAGACACCTCTTTTCAGTTTACCTTCTACTCTATCAAGCATGATGTCCTTTTCTAGGGACCAATTTCTCCTGATAGCATGCCCAAAGTATTTGAGACAAATCTTGCTGTCCTTGATTTAAAGGAGCATTCTGACTATATTTCTTCTAAGACAGATTTGTTTGGTGCTCTGGCACTCCACAACATATTCATTATTCTTCATCAACACTATAATTCAAAAATATCAATTCTTCATTAGTTTTTCTTATTCATTGTCTATCTTTCATATGCAAATGAGGCAAATGAAAATAGCATGGCTTAGTTTTGTTGTTGTTAAGTCTGTCTGGCTGGTTCAGACTCATAGTGACTCTGTCTAGGTTTTCTGAGGAGCAGCTGGTGAGCTTGAATCGCTGGCATTATGGTTCAAACC
>NW_006408606.1:12778458-12784798 GCF_000296735.1 Chrysochloris asiatica | reverse complement strand
CAGGATAGCTAAGCTTTGTCTCTCATACTTTGGACATATTGTCAGGAGGGAATAGTTGCTGGAAAAGGATGTCATGCTTGGTAAGATGGAGGGTCAGAGAAAAAGAGGAAGACCCCCCAATGAGATGGATCAGCCAGGTGGCATCATTGGTGGCATCGAGTGTGACGGCAGTAGTGAGGTTGGCCCAGGATCGGACACTGTTTCATTCTGCTGTGCATAGGGTCACTAGGGGTCTGTTCTGACTCGATGGCACCTGACAACAACAACAACCACAAACACCAACATGCATTTTTTGGAGTTCTGGTGTGGTGGTATAGGGTAAGCACTGGACTGCTAGCTAGCCATATGATTGGCAGTTTAAACCCAAAAGCTTCTCCTTGGAAAATCTACACAGGGATCCTGTGGATCAGAACGGACAACAACATACTTAAGAACAGCAACACATATATTATTTGACTTCTTGACTCTTGCCTCCATGAGCATTGGTTGTGGATCCAAGTAAAATATTTATTTTCACTCAGACTTCAGATATAAAATATTTACCTTTATGACAGGGCCAGAATGCTTATTCTGCAAATTACTGGATAACAAATATTTCAAACTTCATAGACAATATGATGCATTTGCTTTCTAAGAATGCTTTATGAAAGTCCCACAAATTGTGTAGTTTAAAACACAGAAATTTATTTTTTCACAGATCTGTAGGTTCGCAATCGAAAATCAAGGTATAAGCAGAGCTATGCTCTAGAGAAAAACCCTTCTTTTCACTTCCTAGTGTAAGTGATTGTGGGTAAACTTTGGTGTTCTTTGGCTAGTAGTTGTATCATTCCAACTTTACTTCTGTCTTCATATAATCATCTTCTTCTGCTTATAGCTATCAATCTCTACATGTTTATCACATTATAAAAACATTGATTGGATTTAAGAGCCGCCTTAATCCAGTATGACCTCACCATAATCTATTATATATGCAAAAACTCTATTTTAAAATAAAGTTACCTATATTGTTATCTGCAATTAGGACTTTAACATGTCTTTTGGAGGGACACAACTCCATCTCCAATATATGGTTATTTCTTGAAACTACTCAAATCTGCTATTAGAGAAACGTGAGAGGAGCCAGAGCAAATACTAAATGAATGAGCATATCTAGGTTCCAAGAAATTAAATTTATTAAAGCAGATGGTGAACTGTAGTTTGCCAGTTTGTACACTGAGAGACCATTTCATTACCCCTAGATCGAATGTCATTTCTCCCAATAGTCATTGTCATTTTCATTTGAGTAATTATTTTAATGTTCTTCTCACTAGAATGAAAATTGTCTGATAAAAAATGACACTTCTCAGAACTAAAAGAATGCCCAACATTTTGGACAGCAAATATTGTAATGGAGCATGGACTGAGTTGGGTGAAGCTAGAAGAGGACTTTCTAAATAAGGAATCATCCAAAAGCCATGTCATAGGAGTGTTGTTGTTGTTTGCTATCATTGAGTTGACCCCAAATTATGGCAACCCTGTGTACAGAAGAAAAAGTGCTACCCTGACCTACATCATCTTTATTATTGGTTGCAGATTGGACTATTATGATCAAGAATGTCTACATGGCTGATTTTCATAAGTAGATCTCCAGGACTATCATCCTAATCCTTCTTAGTCTGGAAGTTCTACTAAAACCTGTTCAACATCTTAGCAACGCATATGCTTCTATGGGTAAATGTGCGGTAGTTACCCATGAGATGTATTGGTCAGGAGTCAAACTAGGTCTACTGAATGGAATGAGAGATGCCTACCACGAAATCACCATTGCCTCATATGTCATAGGATAAAGATACGTAACATAGAAGACTAAGACACAGCTCTGTGTATTAAGACATGTGATGTGTATTTGTCCAAAAGTCCACTGTTTAATTTGTATTTACAAAGAGAACTAAGAAAATTCACACTCTGATATGAACCTGTTTAAATCTTCCTGTGCTTCCCTACCTCCTTTTTTCTATTGTTATATTTTATACGTACAAAAATGTTAAATATATGCTTATTGAAGTACAGCATTAGCTCCCTAAATAGAATGTGAATTACTTGAAGCAAGCATCCCATATTTCTATCTTTGTATTTCAGAAACTGTCATTATCAGCCTAAATAGTTGTTTATTTGTAATAGTATGAGGAGTCTTAGTTGTGCAGTAGTTACAGCACTCGCTTGGTTGCTACATGAAAGATTAGTTTGAACTCACCAGTTTCTCCATGGGAGAAAGATGAGGCAGTCTGCTTCCATAAAGCTTATAGCCTTGGAAACCCTGTGGGACAGTTCTACTCTGTCCTGTAGTGTTGGTGTGAGTAGAACTGAATGGAAGGCAATTCGTTTGGTTTCTAATTTGTGATAGTTGTTGTTGTTGTTGTCAGGTGCCATCGAGTCAGAACCGACTCATAGCGACTCCATGCACAGCAGAACAAAATAATGTCCGATCCTGGGCCAACCTCACTACCGCTGCCACACTTGAGTCCATCAATGATGCCACCTGGTCAATCCATCTCGTTAGAGGTCTTCCTCTTTTTCTCTGACCCTCCACCTTACCCAGCATGACATCCTTCTCCAGCGACTGTTCTCTCCTGACAATATGTCCAAAGTATGAGAGACGAAGCTTAGCCATCCTGGCCTCCAAGGAGCACTCTGGCTGCACTTCTTCCAAAACAGATCTATTGGTTCTTTTGGCAGTCCATGGCACTTTGAGTATTCTCCTCCAACACCACAACTCAAAAGCATCAATTCTTCTACGATCTTCCTTATTCACTGTCCAGCTTTCACATCCATATGAGGCTATTGAAAACACCATGGCCTGGGTCAGGTGCACCTTAGTCCTCAAGCTAACATCTCTGCTCTTCAATACTTTAAAAAGTTCCTGTGCAGCAGATTTGCCCAATGCAATATGTCGTCTGATCTCTTGACTGCTGCTTCCACGAGTGTTGATAGTTGATCCAAGAAGAATGAAGTCCTTGACAACTTCAATCTTTTCTCCATTGATAAGAATGTTGTTTATTGTGATAGTATGTACTCAATAATTCAATGCTAGAGGAGAAGAGTAGGGAAGGAAGGGAAAGACGGAATTAATTTAAAGGAAGAATTTTTGTGCAGTCCCACTAAGTTCTATATATAAAACTCCATCCACTAAAAGTGTAACTTGTCCAATGATTAGCTGGTCTGTCTCTGCATTATACTCTATCAGGGAAAATAATTACTTTCACATTATGCATTTTCTTTAGATAATTGCCTTTATTTTTCTGGTAGAAGCAATCATTAGAAAACTTATTGAATTTTTGTTCTCCATAGAAGTTGCAAGCCCATTTCCCTCTTTTCATTTACCACATAACTACTATGTTTGTGGTACAAAGCACATATGTTTGCATCTTTTTCCTGGAACAATGTTGTTTGCCATTCTCAATAACATTTCAAAACAAAATGAAGAAACAGATGCACTGGAAAGAACCGTGCATTTTGTAAATGAGTAATCCATGCATCATATACTCTTTCCAAGGTTATGGTTGCAAAAATATACATTGAAGTTTATTCATAAGCATGAGTCATTAAGATAAGGATGAGTTGAATTTGACTTTTTATTACATACTAATACATTAGATTATGCGTTTGGAGGATGGTCCATATACTTTTAGCCAGATAATCATAAGTCTGGCTCTACAAATAATATATGCTTGTTCTTTCAGTTTAGTAAATTACAACATGGCAGTTAGGGCAAAATATGGTTTGCATCTTGATGTAACTCGTAGTTGATCCTAATCTTTACTGTTTCTGATTATATATAATTTATTTTAATTGTAGAGTCACATAGATTTCAAATTTAAGTTTAGTATGGCTTTCATCACAGCATAATAGAGAAAAATTACACTACAATTCATCTTTATTGTCATAGTTTTCTCTGTAGCAAGCCATTTGATCATTAACATATTGAGTTATAAATAAATTGAAAAAGAATAAAAAATCCTGATGTCTTATGCTGTATTTAAAAATATTTGTTTATATTTCTAAAGGGATACATATTTATAATAGAAATTATTTTTGAAAATCAGGAAAAACATGGAAACTACAAAATTGTTCATAATTTTAATAACCAGAAGTAACTATATAGTTTAAGTTTTGGTGTTTAAGTTTCAGGACCTATATACATTGTCATATATTTTTCTATATTTAAAATATCAATAATAAAAAACTGAGATAAAATGGACAACAGAATTTTTAACTTAATGCATGGGTGGTGATGGTTGTGTGCCTTGAAGTCATTCTGATCATAGTGACCCAACATAGGATTTCTGGGGCTGTAAATCTTTATGGGAGCAGAAAGCCTCATCTTTTTCCTGCAGAGTGGCTAATAGGTTAGAACTACGGTTACAAGCGCAACTCATAGTCTACTACACTGCCAGGGATCCATAAAATTAATGCACATTATTCTCTAAAAGAAGTTCTAGTGTGGCGCTGGAGGATAAACATCAGAAAGCAAGGTTTGTTTGAACAGCAAGGTTGGCAATTCAAACTCACTAGCCATTCCTTTGAAACACTATACAGAGCTGGTATATGTTGGAACTGTCTTGACGGGACTTAAAAACAGCATTCTCTAAAAGGTTAAAGGTTAGGAACATATTAATATGAACATATAGATACACTTATTTCTTGATTTCTTTATTTTATCTTAGTAAGATAAAAACTCTGTGGAGACAAGGATTTTTTTTTTTTTTTTAAACTCTTCTATATCCATTGCCTGAGAGTATGATGACTTCATACGATAAGCACTGGACTGAGAGTAACAAGGTCTGTGATTCTAGCCCACCAGCTACTCCTTGGTAGTACGATGAGGCTTTCTGCTCTGCAAAGAATTTTACAAAGCCTGGAAAACTTGTACAGGGTCATGATGAGTCAGACTCGAAGGCACTTAACAACAACAACATGTCTATCACCTAAAACATTGCCTGGCACGTATCTACTCAATGAGTGAATTAATGATGAACATTTTCACATATGTTATAAACAAATTCTAGTTTTATTTTTCTTCCAAAAATTTGTTTTTAATAACTTTGGAGTTGTACTAGAATTCATTTGGTAGATGCTTCAGTTCTAATTTTTGATTATGTGCAAATAACATACTTTTCATATTCCAATAATTTTATCTCTTTTTTTCTTCTCATGTTATTGACTAGAGAACTTCTAAAGTTATACTGAAGTGTAATGATTGCAATAGGAATTCTTACGTTAATCTTGAATGATTTGGCATGTGTTTCAGCTACTATAATTTAGTACAAGGTTGGATTTTATCTTTAAACATTTATTCTTATCAGTTTGATGAAATATACACTTATTTTGACTTTGCTAAGAACTATTGCTAAATAAAGATGTGATATGAAAATTTCCAACACCGTTTGTATTTAATTCATAGACTTGATAATACATTTTCATGTTATTATAAAAATGTTTAAGACTATAAATTGTTCCTATTATTAAAGAATTTTTTAATTGACAGAAGACACTGACTTAGTCATAATGTATTACATTTAAATGTTCTAATAAGTTAGTCGGTATTTTTATTTGAATTTTTGCACATTTTTTTCTAATTAATATTTGCCCAAATTTTATTTTATAGAATAATTTTTGTCATTTTGATTTTAAAAACACTGGCAATATTTACTGAAAAATTTTATTTTATTTTTTTTTTCTAAGCTTTAGAGTGACATATCAACATGATCTTTATGTTTCTTGGAAGTTTGAAAGACATCACTCATAAAACATCTGGGAAACATATATTTTTAAATAGGTGAATATTTAAAAATATAATTCCTTTGCTCCATGGCAATTGTTTTGTGATGCTAATAACTTCATGCTGCATAGTATTTCTCACTGCTCTTTGAAACAATGTTCTGAAAAATTTCATAGATTTATTTGAGGACACTCAACTTTTATATTCTCATGAATGAACAACATTAATTTTTAAGAGGCGAATACAATATTCAACAATCTTCCAAACACCAAGATTAAATGACAAAACTGCTTAAAATATAGCTTTATGGCCATCCAAGATTGGAGTCCACACTCTAAAACTGGTTGGTTGTATAACCCAAAACAATTTACATATCTGTCTTAGTACCAATCTTCTTAATTAAAATACGGAAAACAGTCTGACTCATGGAATTATAATAATAAATTGAGATTAAATATGTGAAGCATCTAACAGAACTTAATTACTATAAAACATGATTTGCAATACTAGGTGTTAACTCAGTATTACATTGTTTTTAGACTGCCACCCAATTATTTATACTTTGTTTTATTTTTTAAAGTT
>NW_006408606.1:12777112-12778321 GCF_000296735.1 Chrysochloris asiatica | reverse complement strand
GTGTACATACCTATCTATTATTGTTTCCCCTCATAGACCTGTCTATTTTTTGTCATTGTTGTTAGGTGCCATAGAGTCAGTTCTGAGTCATAGCAACTCTGAACAGGGTTTCTGAGAGTGGCTAGTGAGCTTGAACTGCCAACCTTGCAGTTCAAACCAACCTTGCAGTCCAGCACCATTAACTCACAGTGACAAAGCTAGATAGAATTGATGAAATACAAATTGTAACCTTTCAATAAACGGATGCAAAACTGGAGGCACTCACTGATCTATGCCAAGAAATTTGGAAGACAGCTACCTGGCCAGCTAACTGGAAGATATCCATATCATTCCAACAGAATGAGGAAGTCTTCAAACAATATCACTAATATTGCGTGCAAGCAAAATTTTGCTAAATAGAATACAAAAATGGCTGAAAGCATACACTGACAGAGAACTTCCAGAGGTTCAAGCTAGATTCAGAAAATAATGTGGATTAATAGATTTCATTACTGATGTCAAGTGGATCTTGGCTGAAATCAGAGACTATCAGAAAGATGTGCACCTGTGTTTTATGGACTATTCAAAAGCTTTTGATTGCGTGGATCATGATAATCTATGGACAACATTATTGTTGCTGTTGTTTTTGTTGTTGTTATTAGATGCTATTGAGTCAGTACTGACTCATAGCCACCCTGTGCACAACAGAATGAAACACTGCCTGGTCCTGGGCCAATCTCACAATTTTTGCCACACTTGAGCCCATTGATGCTGCCACGTTGTCAATTCATCTCATTGTGGGTTGTCCTTCTTTTCTCTGACACTTCACCTTTCCAAACATGATATCCTTCACCAGCTACTGGTCCTTTTTGACAATAAGTCTGAAGTATAAGAGATGAAGTTTGGCCATCCTGACCTCCAAGGAACACTCTGGCTGCATTTCTTCCAACACACATCTGTTTATTCTTTTGGCATCCCATGGCACTTTCAATATTCTCCTCCAACCCAATAACTCAAATGCATCCATTCTTCTACAGTCTTCCTTATTCACTGTCCAGCTTTCACATGTATATGAGGTTATTGAAAATATCATGACTTGGGTAAGGCACTCCTTAGTCCTCAAGTGGACATCTTTGCTCTTCACCACCTTAAAGAGGTCTTGTGCAACAAATTTGCCAAATGCAATACATCATT
The DNA here is from genome assembly GCF_000296735.1 of Chrysochloris asiatica. NCBI lineage: Eukaryota > Metazoa > Chordata > Mammalia > Afrosoricida > Chrysochloridae > Chrysochloris > Chrysochloris asiatica. Next base: position 12,777,148 of record NW_006408606.1, on the reverse strand, counting down.
TGATTTCTTGACTACTGCCTCCATGATTGTTGATGG
>NW_006408606.1:12772828-12773882 GCF_000296735.1 Chrysochloris asiatica | reverse complement strand
CTATGAGCCAGTGCTGACTCTATAACACCTAACAGCAACAACAAAGAAATTAGCTGAAAATTGAGCCATGGTAAAGAAGTTGAAGAATCCTTCCAACTTCTTCCGTCTGAAATTGCTCAAACATACTATCAAAATGCATCGATAATTACTGGTGATTGGAATGTAAGGATTGGAAAAAAAGAAGAAGGATTAGTAAATAGAAAATATGGCTTTGGTGAAGGAAATGAAGCTGATGATCACATGACAGAATTTGGTAAGAACAACAATTTATTCACTGCAAATACTTTTTATATACAACATAAAAGGTGAGTATGTGATGCTGTAGAATAAGCATTGGACAACTAATCAACAGATCAGCAGTTCAAACCCACAGTTACTCCATGTTATCACTAAACAGCATTGCTATGAGTTGGAACCAACTCAACAGCATTTACCAACAAAAAGGTGACTGTACATGTGAGCCTCACCCAATGGGATACACATGAATCAAGTTGTCTACATCTGTGGAAAGAGAAGGTAGACAAGCTCAATATCATCAGCCAAAACATGAATCTGAATCTGAAGAAAATTAAAACAAGTTTTTGAGAACCAAAACATGAGCTTGGATATAGCTCACTTGAATTTAGAGACTATTTCACCAATCATTTTGGTACATTAGACGCTAATGATTGAAGACAGGAAGGGTTGTGGGATAATATCAAGAACATCATACAGAAGGAAAGTAAACATTTATTGAAAAGAAAGGAAAGAAAGTAAAGACCTAAAAGTATCTCAGAAAAGAACGTGAAACTTGCTCTTGAGCATAGAGAAGCTACAGTCAATGGAAAAAAAAAAAAATGAGGCAGTAAAATAGTTGAACAGAAAATTTTAAAGGGCATCGAGAGAAGACAAAGTCAAGTAAAATAATGAGACGTGCAAAAGACCTGGAGTCAGAAAACCAAAAAGGAACACACTCAGCATTTCTCAAGCCAAAAGAAATGAAGAGAAAAATTCAAGCCTCAACTTCCAATACTGAAGGATTCTATGGGCAAAATATTGAATAATGCAGAAAACT
>NW_006408606.1:12771817-12772728 GCF_000296735.1 Chrysochloris asiatica | reverse complement strand
AATATGGCTTTGGTGATGGAAATGAAGCTGATGATCACATGACAGAATTTGGTAAGAACAACAATTTATTCACTGCAAATACTTTTTATATACAACATAAAAGGTGAGTATGCGATGCTGTAGAATAAGCATTGGACAACTAATCAACAGATCAGCAGTTCAAACCCACAGTTACTCCATGTTATCACTAAACAGCATTGCTATTAGTTGGAACCAATTCAACAGCATTTACCAACAAAAAGGTGACTGTACATGTGAGCCTCACCCAATGGGATACACATGAATTAAGTTGTCTACATCTGTGGAAAGAGAAGGTAGACAAGCTCAATATCATCAGCCAAAACATGATTCTGAATCTGAAGAAAATTAAAACATGTTTTTGAGAACCAAAACATGAGCTTGGATATAGCTCACTTGAATTTAGAGACTATTTCAACAATCATTTTGGTACATTAGACAGCTAATGATTGAAGACAGGAAGAGTTGTGGGATAATATCAAGAACATCATTCAGAGGGAAAGTAAACATTTATTGAAAAGAAAGGAAAGAAAGTAAAGACCTAAAAGTATTTCAGAAAAGAATGTGAAACTTGCTCTTGAGCATAGAGAAGCTACAGTCAATGGAAAAAAAAAAATAAAAAAAATGAGGCAGTAAAATAGTTGAACAGAAACTTTTAAAGGGCATCGCGAGAAGACAAAGTCAAGTAAAATAATGAGAAGTGCAAAAGACCTGGAGTCAGAAAACCAAAAAGGGAACACACTCAGCATTTCTCAAGCCAAAAGAAATGAAGAGAAAAATTCAAGCCTCAACTTCCAATACTGAAGGATTCTATGGGCAAAATATTGAATAATGCAGAAAACTTCAAAAGAAGATGGAAGGCTTATACAAAGTCTAAAAAAGAAATGGCCAAT
>NW_006408606.1:12767022-12769457 GCF_000296735.1 Chrysochloris asiatica | reverse complement strand
GAAATGGGCTTAGTTCAACTATGTTCCATAGACTCTTGTTGACCTAGAGATGAAAGAAAGAAGAGGAAGGGCTGGTTGGTCCAAAAGTGTGGTGAGACCTAGGGACTCCTGAGCCCATGGACAAGGACATAGCCATGGGGGTTAGAGCTGAGAATGAAGCATTCTGAAGTGAGGGAAGAGGCACAAGAAAGTTCAAAGTTGCAGATAGTACCCATTTGACCTAGCCTTGATGGCTTGATAATCAGAACTTGACTAGAGGAAGATAAAAAATAAATAAATAAATAGATAAAAACAATTCTTAATAAAGAAAACAAGTGTACATTGCTACAATTTGATGTACTTGACCTATACTTATGGATGTAGTAGCTCAAAATACCATCTGCAATATAAGGAGTCTTCATATCAAGTATCAACCCTATCCCCTCTGTATACAGGGTAGGTAAGGATGGGCGGCTTAGGCATTGGCTACCTAAAATGGGGGGGGGGGAGGCGCGGTGGTGATAAAGGCATGAAGTGACTGGCTTACAAGTTTTCAAGAGGGAGTTTAGTTTCAGAGTGTGTGAAGGAAGATAGAGTCCCCACTGAATAGTTTTCATCTTGTCTAGATGGGTCTGGTGAAAAGAGATGGGGATAAGATTCTTATGATTCAATAGTGAGAAATGGTTATCATGACTAATTGTGGCTATCACAACTGTAAAGGTAGAAGTTTTGTAACAAAAACGAGGGAGTAGTTAATCTTACAGTACAGAAACAGCAGACCCTAGGACCATCAAGAGAGAAGAACACAAGCAATGTTTAGGACCCTATCCAGAGAAGCAGTGACATCAGAGATGGAGACAGAGATGAGGACATGGAGAGAGGGAGCAGCTGAAGACACTGGACTCAAGGAAAGAGAGGGACTGGATGCTGGTGGCCAGGAGGCAGGCTTTCAGAATGTGTCCTTTGGTTGTTTAAATCATTATATATTCCTGAACGTTTCTGTGTACATACCCCCCACACACCAAAAAAATAAAAACAAAACAGGGAATGGAAGAAAATACTGTTGAATGATGATGCATGGAGATTGTAATCATTGCAATGAAATGATGGTGTAAAGCCAATGTTTTCCCATGTAAACCATCACTCAGTTCACAATAAAAAATTTAAAACTTAAAAAAAAAAAGACTTGGAAAACCCTATGGAGCAGTTCTAATCTGTCCTATAGGGCAGCAATAAGTTGGAATCAGCTTGAGCTCCCCCCAACACACACACATACAAAACACAAACACACAGTCTTTTATTCTGCTTTGAAACTGAAATAATTTTCCTTACATGCTGATTTCATTTGTTATGCCCACTCAAAAACAGTAAAAATTTCTTTTTAAGCAAAAAAAAAGTACTGCTTCAAATCAAAGAAACCTCTATGAAACAAGAATATCAAAATGTGAAGCTGCTGTTTCTTCACATATCCTCTATCTATGTCTTTACACTTTTGAAAGTGGTGTTTCCATTTATTTAACCCTTCCCCAAGGAATTGTGAATTCTTCAGTTTACATCACATCAAAACAACAGTTTTGGTATTATCAAGGAAATAAATTAGTATTCCTTTTAAATTTACTCCATGTTTCAGGAACAACAACAACAAAAAAAATCTGAAGAGTGACAATCAGGGCTATAGGGAAAATGGCGGTAAGGTTTTGCAACAAAATTTTCCTAAGACAGTCCTTGTTATCCTTGAAGAATGAACAGGTGCATTGTCATGATGGGAAAAAGTTCCTTTGTGCAAACTCCCTAGCCAGTTTTCTCACCAATAGAGTTTTCAATAGTCTTAGACTTCTTCATAATAAAACACCTTCATCTAATCTAATTTTTGAAGCATCTTTTTTAGAGAGATTAGAAAGGAAAAGTCACAGTAGGACATGACATGTAACTGGATGCTGCATACACAAAAATATGGACATATAAAAAACATTATATGTTAAGCAAATGAACAATTTTTCATAGGTAGTGTTATGGATTGAATTATGTTCCAACAAATTATATGTTGAATTCCTGACCCCCAGTACCTGTGAATATGGCCTTATTTGAAGAAAATGTATTTGCAAAACTAGTGAAGTTAATGTGAGGTCATACTGTAGTGGGATGGGCTCTAATCCAATACAACCAGTGTGTTCATAAAAAGAAAAGAGATCCAGACACACAAAAGGAAGCTGTCCATGTGAAGATGGAGACAGAGATTGGAGCTATTCTGGGGTTCCCTGAAGTTGGAAGAGGCAAGGAAGCCTTGAGAAGATGAATAGTCTTGCCAATGTCTTGATTTTGAACCTTTGCTAAAAGGGAATACTTTTCCATTGTTTTAGGCCACCCAGATTTGGTACATTTTAATGCAACCCTTGGAGTCCTAGTCTGGCACTGTCAGGTAAGCACTGAACTGCTAACCACAAGGTCAGTGATTC
>NW_006408606.1:12759210-12765752 GCF_000296735.1 Chrysochloris asiatica | reverse complement strand
TGGCACTCAAAATATGACTGAGGAAAAATTGCCTCTTCAAAGTAGAGTTGACCATTAGGAAATGAAGGTAGTAAATCTTTCAGGAATTTCATTCTGATAGAACACATATCAAAATGTGAGGAAACACCAGGAAACAGCCATTAATAATTGGAACTCAGATCTAGGAAAATTGGAAGGCATAAAGAATGAAATGGAATGCACAAAGCTCCAAATAATAGACATTAGAGAGCTGAAATGAACTGGAATTGGCCTTTTTGAATCTGACAATCATATGGTTTACTATACTGGGAGCAACCACAAAGACAAAAAGATCATTTCAATATTTACCTTGAAACACACTCTATTTGTGATATAATAATATCTATAAACTTAAGAAGATAGCATCAAGAACATCATACAGGAATAAAGCAAGCACTCATTAAAGAGGCAAGAAAGAAGGAAAAGACCAAAATGGATGACAGAAGAGACTCTGAACATGCTCTTTAGCTTAGAGATGCTAAAGCGAATGGAGAAATGGGGAGGTAAAAGAACTGAACAGAAAATTTCTAAGGACGAATTGAAAAGACAAGTCAAGAAATAATATATAAATAAAGAAATGTACGAAGACCTGAAGTTAGAAAACCAAAAGGAAAGAACATGCTCAGCATTTCTCTAGCAGAAAGAGCTGAAAAGAAAATTCAAGTCTTGGAATATTTGAAAGAGTCTATGGGCAAAATATTGAATTATGTAGGAAATATATTTAATAAATGGAAGGAATATGCAGTCACTGAATCAAAAAGCAATGGTCAATGTTCAACCATTTCAAGAGGTAGCACATGATGAAGATCCTATGGTCATGAAGGAAAAAGTCAAAGGTGCACTAAAGACATTGGCAAAGAATAAGGAACTGGAAGTTCATGGAACGCAGATTTCAATCTTTCAACAAATTTTTGCAGCACTGGATGCACTCACTCATTTATACAAAACAATTTAGAAGACAGTGAACAACTGATTGGAAAATATCCATATTTGTTCCCATTCTTAAGAGAGGTGACCCAACAAACTGTGGAAATCATTGGACAATCATTAATATAATTAAGATCACACAAAATCATTAATATCACATACAAGTACAATTTTGCTAAAGATAATTTCAAAATGGCTGTAACAGTACATTGTTAGGGAACTGCCAAAAGTTCAAGTCAGATTCAGACAAGAACATGGCATGAGGGATATCATTGCATTCATCAGATGGATGTTGGCTGAAAACAGAGAATACCAAAAATATGTTTACCTGTGTTCTAATTGATTATGCAAAGTCTTTTGACTGTGTGACAAGCTATGAATAAACGGAGAAAAGATTGAGTTTGTAAAAGCCTTCATTTTGTTTGGATCCACAATCAATACTTACACAAGAATCAGTTAGGAAATCAAAAGATGTATTACGTTCTGCAAATCTGCTACACAAGAGCTCTTTAAAGGGTTAAAGAGCAAAAATATCAGATTGAGAACTAAATTGAGCTGACCTAAGTCATGGTATCATTTTCTGCAGAAGAAAGACATTTTATGGACTTGAAATATAAGTTTTAATGAGCAAACAAATCTACCTTGGAAGAAGTACAGCCAGAATGCCCCTTAGAGGGGAGGATAGTAAGTCTTTGTCTCTCTTTCTTCGAGCACGTTGTCAGAAGATGTTCCTGGAGAAGAACATTATGCTTGGTAAAGTGACTTTTCAATGAAAAACATGAAGACCCCCCAACAAGATGAATTGACTCAGTAGCAGCAACAATAGGCTGAAACATAACAATAGTGAGGATGGTGCAGGACTGGGCTGAGTTTCATACTATTGTGTATAGGGTCACTGTGAGTTGGACCTGACTGGAGGATACCTAACAACATTGATATAAGTAGCTTTATTTGCTGACAAAAAATATACATATAAAAAGCCTTCCATGTTCCTATCACCAAGGGAATTCACCCAGTGCCTGGATTTTCAATAATAGAAGCATTTCTTTGCAATAAGTCTAAATACAGTTTAAAACGCTAATATATTCCCTGAAATAAGGAATGTGTTATCCTCTTTACACATGAGGAAAGGCATGCTTTACTTTGTGTGTGTGTAGATAACCATGAAGCAGGACCCAAGGGAATTAAAATCGAAAGTTTACATCTAGGGGAAGGATAATCTGAAACGTGAAGCATGACTTTAAGAACTCTGGCCATCAAGGGTGCACAACAACCCTTGGAAACTGAGATGCAGAGAATTCCAAACAGGAAAGTTGGGAAAGACATCTTGCAGACAAAGTTTACTTAAGGTCAGTCAGAACCCTACTTATCTAATGTGTAAAAATGCTCAAATAACACATTTGATTCCCTCAGTAATTCTTTCCTGAGACAAATATCACTCTCCATCTTCCTGCCTGAATTCCTGAAGTGTTAAACAAAGCATCCAATTTCAGGAAATTCTGACATCAAATGGAATATCTGAAATGTTTTTTTCTTTTTTAATTAACTTTGGTTTGCACCAGTATGAAGCTTTAACCTTACTATGAAAATAAACTAACAGAAAACTAGGTGCTCCCCTCCCCATCATCTAAACTTTGGTTCCTGGAAATAATTGGTTGTTAGTCACAAGGTCAGCAGTTCAAACCCACCAGCTGCTCCTTAGGAGAAAGATGAGACTTTCTGTTCCTGGAAAGATTTATAGTCTCAAAAGCCTTATGGAGAAGTTCTACTCTGCTCTATAGGTTCTTTCTGAATGATTGGACTCAGTGGCAGTGGGTTTGGTGGTGGTTGGTAGTTAAATGCCATGGAGTCGCTTCCAACTCTCAGCGACCCTGTTTAGGGTTTCTGAAGCTGTAAATCTTTATGGGAGCAGAAAGTCTCATCTTTCTCTCACAAAACCACTGGTAGTTTCGAACTGCGGACCTTGAGATTAGTAGCCCAACTTGTAACCACCATGCTAACAGAGATTCTTAATGGGCTTGTTGTTGTGTGCTGTTGAGTCAGTTCTGGTCCACAGCTACCCTGTATAGGGTTACCAAGGAGGGGATGGGGAGCTTGAACCACCAAATTTGCAGTTCAAACTGACTTTGCAGTACACCACATTAACCCACAGCACCATGCCACTTGTAATGTAAATATCTGACCTGTGTTTCACATAATATTTTCTTATTACCAAGAAATAATGCTTTGCTAAACTCACTCAAAATTGTTTAAATGTTCTGTAATACTAAGAGATGCATATTCAGAGTAGAAGAATATTATAATTACTTTTCATCTAATTTTTGTAGTTCTAAATAGATACAAAACACGTAAAACTCACATGCCAACTAAGTGTTTTCACACTTGCTCATTTGATAGGAAAAATACAAAAATCTTTCTTTCTCTTTCTGTCTATATGGAGTCCTGGTGTGGCAGTGTGGGTTAATGCGCTGGACTACAAAGTTGGTTTGAACCAAAGTGGGTGATTCAAGCTCACCAGTCATGCCTCAGATACCCTAAACAGGGTTGCTATGGATTGGAACAGATTTGATGGCACTTAACAAGAGCAACAAAATATCTGTGTATCTATGTATCTATACATTTATACATCTGTACAGCTATATATCTATACATCTATACAACTATATATCTACATTGGTTGGTTGGGTTGGTGGTGTTCCATGGAGTTGGTTCCGACTCACAGGGTTTCTGAGACTGTAAATCTTTATGGGAGAGGACAGTTTGAGCTTTCTTCTGCGGAACGACTGCTAGTTTCGAAGTGCTGACATTGATGTTAGCAGCCCGACTTGTAACAACTACACTACCAGAGCTCCTTTTCTCTCTGTGTCTCTCTTTCTTTATGTGTATATATATATCGACACATTAATTGGCAGAGTATATTTATGCATCCAAAACTAACATTCTGCTGTGGCACTATAGGATAAGCAATGGACTGCTAAGTACAAGGTCTACAGTTCAAGCCCTCAGAAACCCTATGTAAGGTCACTATGAGTTGGATCCAAATACTAGACAGCACTTAGCAGCAACAATATGTCTTTGTTTTTGGTTCTGTTAGTTGTTGTTATGTGTCCTTGAGTCCGTTTCCACTCATTGAGACCCTGTATAGGGTCTCTAAAGGTTTGAACCAAAGACTTTGGAGTTAGCAGTCCAGTGTGTATACAGGGTCACACCAAGACTCTATATAACAGAGTAGAACTCCTCCAAGGTTGTAAATGTTTATGGAAACAGATTTCCACATCTTTCTCTCTGTTGACACCTGCTGGGTTTGAACTGCCAAACGTTCAGTTAGCAGCCCAGCACTTAACCACTGCAACACCAAACCAAAAAGTCACTACCATCCAGTCAATTCCAATTCATAGTAACCCTATACAACAGAGTAGAATTGCTCCATAGGGTTCCCAAGCCTATAAATGTTTATGAGAGCAAATTGCCTCATCTTTCTCCTGCAGAATAGCCAGTGTGTTTGCAATGCCAACCTTGCAGATAGTAGCCTAGTGCTTAAATCACTGTGTCACCAGTGTTCCTTTATATACCATGTTGTTGTTGTTAAGTACTGTGGAGTCGGTTCCGTCTCATAGTGACCCTTCACAGGGTTTCTGAAGATGTAAATCTTTACGGGAGCACTCCCGTGGAACCACTGGTAGTTTCGAACTGCCAACCTTGAGGTTAGCAGCACGATTTGTAACTACTACACTACCAGAGCTTCTTTTTATATACCATAGGCAGCATATTTTTTTCTACTATATCCCCAGATTGCAGTTTATATTTTATTTTTGTTAATTTAATTAGGTTGGTTTATAAAAGTTAAAAATGTGTACATCTCTACATTTTCAACTTTTATAAAATGTGTACTTAAATTAAGAATTCTGTGTTAAGCAATTTACTTTAAAGTGATAATTCAAATTTGGATTAGTTGAAATGTGATCTCTGATAAAGATCAGTTTGCTTTTTGAAGGCCCACAACTCTCCTACTGGGGTCTCCCATGAGGCACAAACACTGAACATAAATAAATAAATAAACAAATGATTTCTTATGAGAGCATAGTCACTGTTCATTTTGATATCTCAAAATAAACATTTTATAATCCCTATGCATTATTCAAATTTAGAAAGACAAGTGTCTGCATACATGCATAATCAAACAGTCTGCATTGGATAAAATCTGGACTCATTTGTTAAAGTGCTGTGGAAAGATCTTTATAGTTTTTCACTCATTTTCTCTAATTGGATAGATATTTACATATAATCACAGTTGGCACATGAAATAGGAGAAATCTATTTTAATCATTTAATATTTCATTTTTAAAGCCATGTATTACAGCTTTTAAATAACTATAACTCTTAAATTTTAAATTGCCACTATTGTACTCAAATATTCAAAGTATTTTTCATTTACTGAAATTGTGCTCTCTTCACATTTTCTTGCCTAACTAAAATTCTTTCTTTTTTCAATATATACTTATGATTTAGTCTTAATTTTTTTTTTAGGTTTATATTGAGGCTGTTAAGGGTGCTAGTTTAATAAAATAATTGAAAACGGAATAGTGTATATTTTAAATAGTATTATTTTCCCTCTAAAATCTAAACATTGAGCTTATGATCCAACAATTTGACATTCTGGAAAAGGCAAATGTACTGAGACAATAAAAAGATCTTTGAAGAGAAAGAGAGAGGAAGGGAGGAATCTATAGGTAAAACACAAGGCATATTGAAGACAGTAAACTACTCTGAATACTGTAATGATGGACATATGACTATTCATTTATCAAAACAACAGTATGTATTACACAAAATAGAACTCCAATAAATACTCTGGACTTTAGTAAACAATAATGTATCAGAATTGGTTTTTCCAATGTAGCAAATGTGTCACAGAAATGCAAGATATTAATAATGTGGGAGACTGTGTGTCGGGACTACACAGGGGCATATACAGCAACTTTACACTTCCTCCACAATATTTCTGTAATTATAAAACTACTCTAAAAATTGTTGTTGTTATTGTTAAGTACCATAGAGTTGGTTCTACTTCATAGCTACCCTGTATAGTATTTCCAAGGAGCGGATGTTGGGTTTGAACTGACAATCTTGCAGTTCAAACTGAATTTGTGGTCCAGTGCTTATCCAAGAGCGCCATACTAGAAAGACTATTTAAAACAATAAATTAACTGTTTTTTCAAAAGTTGAGCTTTGTTGGATCAAACCCAACAGTCAAAAGAGATTACTGGTATATTGTGATTACTACAGAAAATGTATTTGAAATTAGAATCTAGATGTTCTATATTTGTCTAAGGAAACATTTGTTTTCTGACATTTTAATTATAGCATTCCTCAATGGCACAAAAGTGCATGCACACTATTAAATGTTAGCAGTGGTTGCCCTAAGTTTTCTTTTTGGATCATGTTCTTATGCTTTTTTGTACATGATTGTTTTCTGATGTGATGTTTTTAATAGCAAGGAACATGGCTTCTATTAGAGCCTGTTCCTAGAAGGGCAGCATTCTGTGGGCACTCAACCAATATTGAAGTCGACATTTTTAACATGTATATATATATAT
>NW_006408606.1:12756556-12757174 GCF_000296735.1 Chrysochloris asiatica | reverse complement strand
CATTAGAAACCACATGGGTGATGTCACAGTGGAACCAAAAGAAATCAAAAGGATAATAACAGAATACGATGAAAAGTTTTACTCCAACAAATTTGAAAACTTAGAAGAGGTGCATGCATTTTTAGAGAAAAATGACCTACCTAAACTTGCACAGAGTGAAGTAGAAAACCTGAACAGACCCATAACAAAAGAAGAAATAGATCAGGTCATCAAAAAACTCCCAACCAAAAGAGTCCAGGTCCAGATGGCTTTGCTGGTGAGTTCTACCAAACATTCAGGGAAGAACTGTCACCAATTCTTCTCAAATTATTCCAGCATATAAAGGTGGATGAAAAACTTCCTAATACGTTTTATGAAGCAAGCATAGCCCTCATAACAAAACCAGAGAAGGACATCACAAAGAAAGAAAATTATACACCAATATCCCTCATGAATATAGATTAAAAAATGCTCAACAAAATCCTAGCCAACAGAATCCAGCAGCACATCAAAAAGATAAATGTATCATGATCAAGTGGGATTCATATTAGGAATGCAACATTAGAAAAATGATCAACATAATCCACCATATAAACAAGAAAAAAGAAAAGAACCACATGATCATATCGATTGATGCAG
>NW_006408606.1:12754177-12755171 GCF_000296735.1 Chrysochloris asiatica | reverse complement strand
AATCAGTTGGATTCCTCTATACCAATAACGACAGTGCTGAAAAGGACATTAGGAAAACAATACCGTGTACAATAGCCGCCCATAAAATGAAATATCTAGGAATAAATGTAACCAGAGAAACAAAGGACCTAAAGAAAACTATAAAACACTGCTGTAAGAAGCCAAAATAGACCTACAAAAATGGAAGAATTCACCATGCCCCTGGATAGGAAGACTTAACATTGTGAAAATGTCAGTACTGCCCAAAGCAATTTACACATATAATGCAATCTCAATCCAGATTCCAATGACATTCTTCAAAGAGATGGAAAAAAAACAAATACAAAAGTTATATGGAAAGGAAAAAGACCCTGGCTAAGCAAAGCCCTGCTTAAGAAGAAGAAGAAGTAGGTTGGAAACCTCTCACTCCCTGACTTCAAAATGTATTACATGGCTACAGTGGTCAAAACACCTTGTTACTGGTACAATGAAAGTTATATTGATCAATGGAACAGAATTGAGAATCCATAAATTAACCCATTTACATACAGCCAACTGATTTTCGACAAAATTACCTAAATATATCACTTGGGGAGGTGATAGTCTTTTCAACAGATGTGCTGGTAGAACTGGATGGTGATATGCAAAAGATTAAAACAAGACCTTCACCTCACACCTTGGGAAGCTCCTGCATTGCTGGTGGGATTGCAAAATGGTCCAACCTCTCTGGAAAGCAATATGGCGCTTCCTCAGATGTTATAAATAGAAATACCTTATGATCCAGCAATTCCTCCACTTGATATTTACCCACAAGAAATACGAGCCATAACACAAGTAGATATATGCACACCAATGTTCATAGCAATGTTATTTACAATAGCAAAAAGATGGAGACAGGCTAAGTGCCCATCAACTGAAGAATGGATAAACAAACTGTGGTACATATACACAATAGAATATTATGCTACCTTGAAAAATAACAAGGAAGCTGTAAGCTATCACATAACATGGATGA
>NW_006408606.1:12747435-12754077 GCF_000296735.1 Chrysochloris asiatica | reverse complement strand
TATATGATCTCTATGAGTTGAAAATGACACCAAGGCACTTGACAACATCAGCAATAATATATATGCATCAACACTGGGAACATGGTGCCTCTATAAGATAATCACTGAACTGTGAACTACAAGATCCTCAGTTCAAGACTGCCAGCCGAGTGGAGGGAGAAAGAAAGATGAGTCTTTCTGCTCCATGGATGATGTAAAACCTTGGAAACTCTATACAGGTTGCTATGAATCAGAACACCACATACCCTGAATCTCACCACAATCCTAATCTCACTGGAGATCCCCAAGGGTATGGCAAGCAACATGTTTTATTTTGCAAGAGATAAAAAGAAAGAGACATGAACAGAGAAAGAAGGAACCACTATCACCAAGAAAGAAGAGCCAGGAATGTAGTGGGTCCTTTGGACCAAGATTCTCTACACTGTGAAGCTCCTAGATCCAGGGTATGATTGATGCAGGAGATGGAGATTTCTAAGGAATACTAGGCCTACAAATGCTCAAAGGCGATAAGGACCCTTCTCAAAAGTCAGAACTCTAAATTGAGACTTCAGTCCTTCTCAACTGAGTGAAAACATTTTGTGTGTTATAGCCAATCACTGTGAATTTCTGTTATAGCAGCACTACATAACTAAAATATTTTCTTCATGCTGCTATAACACAACAAATAATACAAGTGTTATTGTTATTAGGTACCATCAAGTCAGTACCAACTCATAGCAACCCTATGCACAACAGAACAAAGCACTGCCCGATCCTGGGCCAACATCACAATTGTTGCCACGTTTGAGCCAATGCTGCCACTTTGCCAATCCATCTAGCTTCGCTTTTTCTCTGACCCTTAACCTTACCACACATGGTATCTGTCTTCCGTGAATGGTCCCTCCTGACAATATGTCTGAAGTATTAAACATGAAGTCTGGCCATTGTGGCTTCCAAGGAACACCCTGGATGCACTTCATTCAACGAATGTCTGTTGGTTCTTTTGGAAGCCCATGGCACTTTCAATATTCTCCTCCAACACCATAACTCAAATGCATCAATGTTTCTAAGGTCTTCCTTATTCACTGTCCAGATTTCACATGCATATGAGGTTATTGAAAATACCATGGCTTGGGTCAGGTGTATCTTAGTCCTCAACCTGACATCTTTGCTCTTCAACAATTAAAAAAATTCTTGTGCAGCAAATTTGCCTAATGCAGTATATCGTTTGACTTCTTGGCTGCTGCTTCAGTGAGTGTTGATGGTTGAGCCAAGAAAAATGAAGTTTTTGACAACTTTAATCTTATCTCTGTTGACAAGAATGTTGTTTATTGGTCCAGTGGTAAGGATTTTTGTTTTCTTTACATTGAGATACCATCCATACCAAAGGCTTTGATATTCATCAGTAAGTATTTTAAGTCCTCATCACTTTAAGCAAGCAAGGTTGTTATCATCTGCATATCACAGGTTGTTAATGAGTCTTCCTCCAATCCTGATGGCATGCTTTTCTTCATATAACCCTTCTTCTCAGATTATTTACTCAGCATACAGATTGAATAAGTATGGTGAAAGAATGCAACACTATAGCACACTTTTCTTAATTTTAAACCATTCAGTGTTCCCATGTTCTGTTCGAGCAACTGCCTTTGGTCCATGTACAGGTTCCCTATGAGCACAACTAAGTGTTCCGGAATACTCCTACTGCGCAATGTGGTCCAAAGCTTGTCATGCACCACACAATTGAAGGCCATATATACAGGTTAATATCTTTCTGGTATTCTCTGCTTTCAGCCAAAATCTATATGACGTCAGCAATTGTATCCTTCATTCCACGTCCTCTTCTCAATTGGGCTTGGACATCTGGAAGTTCTGTCAATGTATGCTTGCAGCCATTTCTGTATTACCTTTAGTAAAACTTTATTCACATGCGATATCAAGGATATAGTCTGATTATTTCCACATTCCTTTGGGTCACCTCTCTTTGGAATGGGCACAAATATGGATCTCTTCCAATCAGTTGGCCATATAGTTGTTTTCCAAATTTATTGGCATAGATGACTGAGTGCCTCCAGTGCTACCTCACTTTGTGGAAAGATTTCAATTGGTATTCAGCAACTCCCGGTGACTTGTTCTTTGCCAATTCCTTCAGTGCACCTTGAACTTCTTCCTTCAGTATCACTGGCTCTTGATCATATGCTACCTCTTGAAATGTTTGAACATCAACCTTTTGGTAAAGTTACTCTTTGTATTCCTTTCATCTTCTTTTGATGCTTTCTGCATCATTCAATAATTTGCCCAAAGAATCCTTCAGTAGTGAAAGTTGATGCTTTAATTTTTTTTCTTTGTTTCCTCAGCTAGAGAAATGCTGACAGTGTTCCTCTATTTTGGTTTTCTGACTCCAGATCTTTGCACATTTCGTTGTAACATTTGACTTTGTCTTCTCGAGCTAACCTTTGAAATTTTCTGTTCAGCACTTTTACCTCTTCATTTCTTCCATTTGCTTTAACATCTCTACACTGAGCAGCAAGTTTCAGAGTCCCTTATGACATCCATTTTGATCTTTTCCTTCTTTCTTGTTTTCTTAATGACTTTTTGCTTTCTTCCTGTTTGAAGTTCTTGATATCATCCTACAACTCTTCTGGTCTTTGGTCTTTAGCATCTAATGTATCAAATCTGTTCTTCAGATCATCTCTAATTTCAGGTGGGTTATATCCAAGGTCCTATTTTGGCTCTCGTGGACTTGTTTTCATTTTCTTTAGCTTTGGTCTGAAATTGCATATGAGCAATTGACGGTCTGTTCCACAATCTACCCCTGGCCTTGTTTTGGCTCATGATATGGAGCTTTTCCACCTTCTTTTTCCACAGATGTAGTCAATTTGATTTCTGTGTATTCCATCTGGTGAGGTTCATATGTATAACCATCTCTTATGCTGTTTATAAAAGGTATATGAAATGAACAAATCAGTGGTTTTGCATAATTCTATCATGTGATCTCCAGCATCATTTCTATCACCAAGGCCATGTTTTCCAACTACTGATCCTTCCTCTCTGTTTCCAACCTTTGAATTCCAATTACCAGTGATTATCAATATATTTTGACTGCATGTTTGATCAACTTTTGATTGAAGAGGTTGGTAGAATTCTTCTATTTCATCCTCACTGATTTTAGTGGTTGGTATGGAAATTTGAATAATAGTGGTATTAACTGGTCTTCCCTGTAGGTGCATGGATATTATCCTACCACAGACAGCATTGTGCCTCATGACAGATCTTGATATGTTCTTCTGACAATGAATGCAACACCATTCCTTTCACTCTATCATTCTTGGCATAGTAAACCACGTGATTGTCATATTCAAAGTAGCCAATACCAGTCCATTTCCACTCACTAATGCCTAAGATACTGATGTTTATGCG
The DNA here is from genome assembly GCF_000296735.1 of Chrysochloris asiatica. NCBI lineage: Eukaryota > Metazoa > Chordata > Mammalia > Afrosoricida > Chrysochloridae > Chrysochloris > Chrysochloris asiatica. Next base: position 12,750,681 of record NW_006408606.1, on the reverse strand, counting down.
TTCTATTTCATTCATTGTTGAGAATTTCCAATTTTCCTATATTCAGATTTCGTATAGACCATGTTCCGATTATTGATGGATGTTATAGCTGTTTCTCCTCATTTTGAGTTGTGCCCCATAAGCAAATGAAGGTACCAAGGGGCTTTACTCCCGCAGGCTTTTCTCCATTCACATCATTGTGGTCAACTCTACTTTGTGACGGCAGCTCTTACGCAGTCTTATTTTGAGTGCCTACCAATCTGATGGGGAAAATAGCAGTTTCTCTGCTATTCATAAGGTTTTCCATGACTAAATATTCAGAAGTAGTTTATCTCTCCTTCTTCCTAATCTGTCTTCGTCTGGGAGCTCATCTGAAACCTGCCTACTGTGGGTGACCCTGGTGCTATTTAAAATACCTGTGGCAAAGCTTCCTGAACCACAACTTCCTGAACCACACACAGTATGACAAACTGACAGACAAATGTTGGAATAACACAAGTAGGTGGCTTTAAAAAACAGAAACATACTTTCTAGCAATTCTGTAAACTGAAAAGTTCAAATCAGGGTCACAGCTTCATTGACTTTTTTTTGTTGTTGTTGGTAGCCCAGAGATTTTCTTGGTTCCTTGATTCATAGATGCTATCTATTTCCCAATTTTATGCACATTTCTGTGTCTCATCTGTTCTTTATATAACTCAGAAGAGATTATGTTTAGTACACACCCTGCACTAATATGACTTCATTAGCATAACAAATGATCTATTTCTTTATAGTATTAGATACACAGATACAGGGATTAGAATTTCAATATATATTTTGGGTGGGGAGGGCACACCACACCTCCATCCATAACAGGAGCAAATTTTTGAAGTAATTTATTTTATATATAATCATGCCCTTTTTTTCCTCACGGATTTAACGTTTCCTCTTCACTTCCCTCCTCTTTAATTTCATTGTCGTTCATAAACCGTATATACTCCTTCAAATAAAGAAAAACAATTTTGTCCTCTTGGTTGAAATTGGCCTAAGACATTATTCTTCACAGTACAGCTTGGTACACCTTTTACTAAACTGGGAAAAAGTCAGGAATGTTTCATCATTGTACTATTAAAATACTCTTTATTCAAATAACCTGAGATTAAATAGGTCTATATATTTCCTTGATCTTCAAGCAAACTAATAAGTTAACTTAATATTATATTAAAATGTACTTCCATTAGAAAACATAGTAATATCTCTCATTGTAGTCCCTAATTGGTAACTAACTGGATTATTTGCGATTATTACAAATTGCAAGCTTGTTAGAAGCAGTACAAAAAATAAAACTCTGTTTTCATGTCAATTTTTTAAAATCCATAATCTATGACTTCAGTTAAGATATAGAAGTTGTTGAGTTAGTATAGAGATGCTCTTAATATGGGTGCATGAGTTTCTTATTAGAATACTTACATTTGAGAGTTCTCACAGCCTTAGCAAATTAATAGCTGCCCTCAAATACCTACTGAGTCAATTCAGAACTGAGCCTGCTGGGATGATGGCTCACTGACAAAGTGCTCAGTGGTTGATAGAACTGATAAAGTCAACAATATAAAATATTCTCAGAAAGAATACACAAATTCAATAAGTTATTTAATTTGATCACATCACTCAGGGGTAGTGCACACTTAGGGATGTTGAACTCTAAGGAAATCGGTTAAGTTGCAGAATATATTTTGCTTTCTAACACACATCACTCAAATTAAACACATCATAACCATATAAGTTAAAGAATGCCATGCATTTATGGTACATAGGAACTAATTATCTAAACTTTTTCCTAACATTTAGATTTTATAACATTCCTAAATTCTGTGAATATTATGACTTTGTCCAAAAAGAATATTAACTTAATTTCCTGTCTTATGATCCTTAGTATGAAAAGTTGACATCAAGCAAAAGCTGAGAACCATGCTTCAAAGTGACAATAATTCCTGTATCAAAGTATCTCATGGTGCATTCAGGGTTAAGGACACCTTTCCCTTGTTGATGTTGTTAAGTGCCATAGAGTTGGTTCCAACTCATAGAAATCCTGTACAGAACTTCTAAGGTTGTAAATCTTTGCAGTAGCAGAAAGTCTCATCCTTCTTCCCACTCTGCAGGTGCCAGCCTGTGGTTGCAGGTCAGAGTTTATCCTACAGAGCCACAGTGAACCATACTTTTCCTTAGTTGTTGCTGTTAAGTGCAATATAGTCAGTTCTGATATATAGTGATGCTGTATAGAATTTCTGAGAAGTGGATGGTGGTTTTGAAGTGCTGACCTTGTGGTTAGCAGTCCAGTGTTTTTCCTACAGCACCATAACTGGACTCCTTAGCATCTGTTAATATCATTATTCAAATTGATATAATCCTAAGAACAGAATTAATTTTTAGAAAGCTTCATTTGTGAATTGAAGCAATACAATCTAATTTCAATCATTGGGAAATTTTGCAAGATGAAACACAAGGTAGGCAGTTCAGGCCTACCAGCCACTCTTCAGAAATTAAACTGCTCCTCAGAAAGGGTCGGAATTGACTCAACGGCACTTAACAACAATGTATATATTTTGCTATTAAGTGCTGTTGAGTCAGTTCTGACTCAGAGAACACAGTGGAATGAAGACACCACCTGGTCCTGCACCATCTTCACAATTGCTGCTATACTTGAAACCACTGTTGCTGCCACTGTACCAATCCATCTTGTTGGAGGTCTCTCTGTTTTTTGCTCTCTGTCCATTTTGCCACATGTGATGTCTTTCTCCAGGGACTGGTCCCTCCTGATAATATTACCAAAGTATGAGAGATGAAGTCTGGCCACTTTGAATTTTAAGGAGCATTCTTACTGCACTTCTTCCACAACAGATTTGTTTATTCTTCTAATAGTTCATGGAAACTTTTAATACTCTTCTACAAGAGTCTCAATTGCATGTCTCAAATGCATCAATTCTTCCATAGGAATCCTTATTCTTTGTCCAACTTTCACATGCATATGAGGTTATTTCAAGTACCACGGTTTGGGCCAGGTGCAACAGACCTCAAACTGACATCTTTGTTCTTCAAAACTTTAAAGAGGTCTTGTGTAGCAGATTTGCCTTATATAATATATTGTTTGATTTCTTGACTGCTGCTTCTTTGAGTATTGATGGTGGATCCAAGCAATCTGAAATCTTTGACAGCTTCAATCTTTTCTCTATTTATCATAATGTTATTTCTTGATACAATGGTAAGAATTTGGGGTTTCTTTACATTGAG
>NW_006408606.1:12727005-12739661 GCF_000296735.1 Chrysochloris asiatica | reverse complement strand
ATGTTAAGATGCTTGGATATCTTTTGAATCTTGGTTTTCCTGGCATACCATAATAGCATAAACACTTGAGGGGGGAAAGAAAGGTGTAGTCAGAAATATCACCATAGAAAGCTTGTAAGTCTATCTACTGCCTATAATTGATTGGAATTCCTAAAATGGGGCTACAATGTGCCCAGTGAAAGAGGCTTCATGTGGAGCCCCTCCATTATATAAGACCATAGTTGGAATCCTGAACCCCATCCAGAATCTTCTGATGTGCGAAATTTCCACTGGAAAGGACGAGCGACCAACCTGGAGTGGCTCAAAGAACAGAAGATACTTCTTGAAAGAAAGACCACTAGGAAAAATAAAAAACAATAATGGCAGTCTGACTGATTACTACAAGAACAAGCAAGTTGCTCATGCAGGAGACATCAAGGCAAGTGGTCGGGTCCCCTCAGGGCAAGACTAAGACTCAATGGGAATACATGAGCAAACACATGCTCTGAATGTTGACCACGTTGGTCACCAATAAGGGGAAGTCAGGGAAAAACAGCAATGATAGTGTGAACTAAGCCCTACCATGTTCAATAGACTCCTGTGAACCCGGATAGACACTTGCTTGGCCAGAAATTTGGTAAGACCTGTGGACTACTGGCCCAGAGTCAGTAACATAGCCATAGAGGACTAGAGTGGAGAATGAAGCATCCAGCTGATGAGAAGAGAAGGCATATGCACAAAAACACCCACACTTGCAGATAATACCCACTTGACCTGGCTTCAGTAGCTGGATGATCAGAGCTTAACTAGAAGAAAGAAGAGGAAAAAGAGAGTACTCTGATACAATTTGATTAATTTGACCTACACCTATGGATGCATTAGCTCAAAAGAGTGAACACATCTGTATAGCGAGGATCATTCCCACCCCTTCAATACACAGAGTAGGCAGCGATGGGCAACTTGGACATTGACTACCCAAAATGGGGGGCTACAAAGGCAAGAAGTGACTAGTTTACAAGCTTTCAAGAGGGAGCCTAAATCCAGAGGACTTGGAGGAAGGTAAAATCTCCACCGAGTAGTATCCAATCTGTCTGGGCGGGACTGATGAAAGGAGATGGGGATAGCACTCATGTGATACAATTGCTGTTGTTGTTAGGTGCCATTGAGTCGGTACCGACTCATAGCGACCTTATGCACAGCAAAACAAATCATTGGCCAATCCTGGGCCAATCTCATTATTGTTGTCACGCTTGAGTCCATCGATGATACTACTTGGCCAATCCATCTTGTTGGGGGTTTTCTCTTTTATCCCTGATCCTCTACCTTACCAAACATGATATCCTTCTCCAGTGAGTGGTCCCTCCTGACAATATGTGCAAAATATGAGAGACGAAGGTTGGCCATTCTAGCCCCCAAGGAGAATTTTGGCTGCATTCTTCAAACATAATAGTGAATAATTAATATCAGGACTGACTGTGAGGGTTGGAAATGTAAAGGTAGACATATTGTAGCAAAAGGAAGGTAGTGGTTGACCTTGCAGGCCAGGAGCGGAGACCCCTGGGACCATCAAAGGAGAAGAGAGGAGTGCAGGACCCTACTTAGAGAAACAGTGATGCCAGAGATGGAGGCAGAGATGATGACATGGAGAGATTGAGTGACTGGGAACTCTAGACCCAGAGAGGGAGAGGGCCTGTGTGTTGATGACAGGGGGGGCAGGCTTGCAGTATGTACGCTTTGGTTGGTTGATGATGCATGGAGGGGATTGTAACCATGGCAACATACTAATATATGGTAGGATGAATGTAAAGCTAATGTTCTCCCATGCAAATTATCACATAATTCATAATAATAATAAAAAGAAGCACACCAGCATTGAGGAGTAAGTACTGTAGGAAGGACCTAGAAAAGATGATGGGGATTCAAATTAAGTAAATTGAAGGAAGTTTTGTTCTTTAACAGAAGACTGTGTACTAGATATTAAGTTCCTAATCAAGTTAATATAAGTTTCTGTGAAGCAGAGAGTTTATTTCAGGACTATTAAGAAGTCAACTGAGAACAGAAGACCAAAAGCAGAGTCTATGACATTTCTAAATAAAGATATTTTTACTCTTTCTTCTTCCTTCATTTTTAGATCATTAATTAAGTAAATATGTATACAAAAACAAATAGCTATGGGAGCAATATATGTTTAAAGCGATGAAAATTCATAACCATTGATCATGTTGTTTTAAATGGCGTCGAGGCTGTTCTGACTCATAGAAACCCTGTATAGGGTTTCTGAGGAGTAGTTGGTGACTTTGAACTACTGACCTACATGGTTCATACTAACATTTAGGTCCTGTATTTATCCTACAGCACCACACCAGGACTCCTAGATAATAATAATGAACATTTATTAAATATTTACTTTCCACAGACAAGTATGAGAGAATCATAGATTTAAAAAAATTATGATTTTGAATTTTCAGATGAAGAAACAGGATTGTTGTTGTTGTTGTCAGGTGCCATCGAGTTGGACCCGACTCATAGAGACCCCATGCACAGCAAAACGAAACAATGTCCAATCCTCGGCCAACCTCACTACCGCTGTCACACTCGAGTCCATCAATGATGCCACCTGGCCGATCCATCTTGTTAGGGGTCTTCCTCTCTTTCTCTGACCCTCCACCTTACCCAGCATGACATCCTTCTCCAGTGACTGTTCCCTCCGGATCAATATGTCCAAAGTATGAGAGACGAAGCTTAGCTATCCTGGCCTCCAAGGAGCACTCTGGCTGCACTTCTTCCAAAACAGATCTATTGGTTCTTTTGGCAGTCCATGGCACTTTCAGTATTCTCCTCCAACACCACAACTCAAAGGCATCAATTCTTCTACGATCTTCCTTATTCATTGTACAGTTTTCGCATCCATATGAGGTTATTGAAAATACCATGGCTTAGGTCAGGCACACCTTAGTCCTCAAGCTGACATCTCTCCTCTTCAATACTTTAAAAAGTTCCTGTGCAGCAGATTTGCCCAATACAATATGTCCTCTGATCTCTTGACTGCTGCTTCAGCGAGTGTTGATAATTGACCCAAGAAGAATGAAGTCCTTGACAACTTCAATCTTTTCTCCATTGATAAGAATGTTGTTTATTGGTCCAGTGGTGAGGATTTTCGTTTTCTTGACATTGAGATGCAATCCATATTGAAGGCTGTGCTCTTTGATCTTCATAAGTAAATGATTTTGAATTTTCAGATGAAGAAACAGGGTTAGGGAAGTCAAATAACTTGCCCAGTTTTACACAGTTAATAGATGGTGAAGCTGAGACAAAAATTCCTATTGTGCTTTCTTCAATATTATTGGATGAAATTGTGAATATAATATAATAAACACAACCCTCCATTAATGGTTTCATCATCAGCAACCAAAGCAGCCTTTCTAAAATCTGTACTACTTATCTTGATATTTTAGTTCCACAAATATTTTCACTTTTTAAACTCTCAGTCTTTATTGTGTCTCAGTTTACAGCCTTCTCTGACATCACCTGAGGTGGTTCATAGAGATGAGTTGGGTATGGCTGTGAGTGTATCTTATTACATAGGAAAGCAAGGTCCTTGTGCTCCTGTAATAAAAATAAGAGGCGGAGAATATTATTTCAGAGTGTACTATAAAGAAAATTAAAGTCTAATGGAATAGAGCAAAAAGTATTCCTATGTTGTTGCTCATATGCTGAGCTGATTCTGACTTCTAGGGAGCTTAATTATGAAAGAGACACTGCCTGATTCTGATCCATCCTCACAGTTGTTATGTTTGAACCCATTGTTGTAGCTACTGTTTCAATCTAGTTAGTTAATAAGGAGGATGCTATTTACAAAATCCATGTTCTTAAGTACCACTTTTGTGGCTCTTCTAAATCACAAATGGAAATTTTGAAACCTAAAACCAAAAAGCAACCACCACCACCACCCCCATGCCATCAAGCTGCTTATAACCCACGATGACCCTGTTGGACATAGTAGAACTGTTCATGTTTTTTCAAAACTCTAAATCTTTATGGAAACAGACTGTCATATCTTTTCTACCACAAAATGACTGGTAGGTTTGAAACAGCAACCTTTTGGTTAGTAGTTTATTACTGAACCACTATGCAACCAGGGCTCTTTTTAAAAATCTAGTGACACTGACTAGAGGGTAAAATTATGTGAGTTCTGGTAGTGGTGAGGGCATTGTACAAGAGGGAGTGTGGCAGATGAATAATGAAGATAGAAGAAGACACAGGGAAGTATGTATACATTAAAGTGGGTAGAGGTACACAGTGATATATATACAACCTTGGAAGGACAGTGTTCTGTGAGTAGATACATGGGTTGAAACAGACTGAATAGGTAAGGGAGGAAGAGCTGAATATAATATTCAGCTAGAAGTACCGACCTTGCAATTCAAACTGACCTCTCAGTCTAGTGCATTAACCTGCAGCACCATAACATCAGGACTCTCTATATATATCGATATACCTATATACCTATATATCCATCTATTTATGTATCCCACAAATATATGAGATTTTGAAAGAGAATATTTGTACGTGCGAATTTACCTTTCATGCAAGCACGATTATGGATGTGATGGAGCACACATCAAGCAAAATGATGAAAACTCCCTAAGTATTATCAAATCTCTTAAAACAATGAGTGGATAATCCTGGGTGGCACCATGGTCAATTGGGATAATATAGTCCACAAAGGTAATGTTCTACATCCTGCATAGGTGAGTAGCATCTGGGATCTTGAAATCTCATGAGTGCCCATCTAAGGTCAGCTATTGGTCTCTCCATGTTCAGAAGAAAGAAGAGTGATACAAATTGAAGAGACTTGGAATCAATTAGTTCATTGGATTAATGGAACATGTAAGCATCATTCTCCACAACTCTAAGACCAAAAGAACATGATGGTACCTGCTACCACTACCAACTGCCCTGACAATAGATGACTCTGATAGAGTGGGGTAAACTCTGGAACAAAGTTCAAAATTATTATTATTTTTTAAAAGACTGAGTTTACTGGTTAGAAAGAGACTGCAGGAACCTGAGACTATCATTCTTGAGCACCATTCAGGTATGGGAAGGAATTCACCCTCATGGACCAGTTTTCAGTCAAGCAATAGTTAGGTTTATAGTGGTGCCAACAACACTAGCAATGTATGCTCACCATTGAAAGGTACATCATTAAAAATCGAAAGAGCAACAAATACCTAAGGACAAAGCTAAGAAGGAAGAGGAAGATGGATAGAATGCAAACAGGAAGCACCAGGAGGAAGCAGGATAACTGCTGTTGTATGTTGGGGATTGTAATCATTGAGATGAAACAAAGTGTACAATTTGTTGAATGCAAATATGATTATCACTTCAATCAGTTCACAATAAAATGTTTAGGATATATAGAGTGATAGACAGCAACAACAACAGCAACAAACAAAACAAAACCCAAACAAACCAAGTGCCATCTTGTGGAGTACCACTAGGGAGCCTTTTTAAAAACCGTTGTTGTTGTCAGGTACTGTCGAGTCAGTTGTAACTCATAGCCACCCTTTGTAGGGTTTCCAAGGAACAGCTGGTGAGCTTGAATCTGAACCTCTGACTTTGCAGTTCAAACGACTTTGAAGTCTGACGCATTAACCCACAGCGCCACACCAAGACTACAGAGGAGGTGATCAAAAGAGGTGGAATGGATTGAGTTCCAATGTCTGCATAGTGGTCATGAGTTGGGCTGCTAACCTCAAGGTCATCAGTTCAAAACTACCAGCTGTTCCGTGGAAGAAAGATGAGACTTTCTGCTCCTGTGAAGATTTACAGCCTCGGAAACCCCTATACAGGGTTGCTATGTATCGGAACCGACTCTACGACACACAGCTACCACTGTGTTTAAGAAATATTCCCTCCACTGAAATGGAAGGCAATCAGAGACTTGTCTTAAGAATTCTCTAAACAAAAAGTATTAACTAGGCTAGAATATGTTTTTCAATATCAGAATTTCATGGAGATCAAGATGCAAACATGAATAACCTGTATATAATAATTTTCTCATTTCACCTTTAGAATGAACCATTCTTAATTTAAGAAAAATCTGATGCTGTCGAGTTTATATGAAAGTTTTTTATAGTCCTGAAGGATTGCCTGGAAAATTTTTATTTTCTAGGACATTAATCATTTATTAAAGTCTGGGGGTTTCCAAAAGCAAGAAAAGTTTCATTTTAACCATGTTGATGTTTATAAAATATCACTAAATATACTTCTTATTTTGTCTTCCAAACATCAGTGGATGCCTGAAGTTATGTCAACTTTTCTTTCTTACTTTCAAAACAATATTCAAAACTAATATATATTAATGAAATAATTTTTTATTTAAATATTGCATTCCTTTCACAAAAAAAGGTAAAGAAAGAGGGTCAAAAATAATAACATAATTACACTGTTCAGTATCTTGAGAGATTAAAGCCATATTTCTTTATAGCATTTTCACATCATCACCTGAATTGTCATTTAAAAACATTACAGAAAATAATTTAATATTATATATATATATAAATAAGAATTCCATCATCATAGTTTCTTTTCTTCTTCTCAATGACTAGGCGTGCTATCATCTAAGTTACCTTATAGTATAGCAGCAAATAATATTTCATCATGATATTCAGTGTTTCAGAAAACTGAAATTTTGTATTTCTCAATTTATACTAAAAAAATAAAATATTAATTGTGAACTTCATAATGAGAGCGCCTGTGCTCTTTCTTTTCCTGCTTGGATTTCTATTCTCTACTAAATTCCTGACCCATTGGTAGTCTTTTGCAGCTATTTATTGAATTAAGGAGTTATATATATTGTAAGGGGCTCTGGTAGCGTAGTGGTTACGAATCGGGCTGCGAACCTTAAGGTCAGCGGTTCGAAACTACCAGGTGCTCCGCGGGAGAAAGATGAGGCTTTCTACTCCCGTAAAGATTTACAGCCTCGGAAACCCTGTGCAGGGTCGCTATGGGTCGGAACCGACTCGATGGCAGATAACAACAACAACAATATATTGTCATATTTTTAAAAGTAGTTTAAATTATCAGAGTTCCATATTTATTCAGCTTCTTCTGCAAATTATATGTGCACTTAGATTTATATGCCAATGTACTTCAATAAAGGAAACATATTTGCTAGAAGAGACTAGAGACAGCAAGTATCTTTCGTGACAGAGCAATATTTCCTCAGCTTAAATGCAGTGTTTTGTGAAGAACTCTGTGGTCACTAAGCTTAGTTTATTCTATCAAATCAAAATATATATGCAGAGTATACTGGCAAGTTTGGTCTCATTTATCATTATGCATTTTTCTTTGCTATAGTATCTTGCTTTCTCTTTTGCAAAATGTAGTTCTTTAGCCAAATATTTTAGTGCCATTTTATGTCTAAGAGGTCAGAAATTTTCCAGTTCTTTGAAATTTATGCTAATGAAATTCATGTAGCAATTTGATGTACACATTATAGTTTTGGTCTAAGCACATTTCACTTAGGAATATCAAAAAATTGTGACTATGAAGCTATTATATAAGTAAATGCTCATTTTTTAATGATGTAAAAAAAAAACAAAAACCAGAATAAAATCAGTAAAAAGGCATGAAGGAAATAGTACTAAATTCTTTGCTTAAATGATTACCTTTTGAAATGAAGAAGTCAAACCTATTATTTAAGACTATCATCTGGTTTCAAATATTTGTTGATTCTCCTTTAAAAATATTATATGCATTTTATTTTAACCATTCATGCAGCTTGTTTATCACAAGAAATTTTGAATGACTATATTTCCAAAGATAATTTACTTGACATTATTCAGAAGTCATTATGTTTATTTGAACCCATTCTGGATTTCATATCAGTTTCTGCCCAAAATCATGATTATAAAACTGCTTGGAGTGTTACTATATAAATTTAAAATATTTTTAAAAGATAGGTGAAATATTATGTAAAAACTGTGTTCGTTGTATATTTTTCTATAATTGTTTTTATTTTGTTGTTGTTGTTCTTGATACTATACACAGTAAAATACATCAGTTCAACAATTTCGACAAGTACAACTCAGTGGCACTGATTACAGTCTTCAAATTGTGCAATCATTTTCACCCTGCTTTTTAGCACTATCCCTTCCTCATTAACATAGATGCACTGCTCCTTAAAGTTCTCATCTAATATTTATTTGCTCTCCTTCTTCCTCTACTATTCCAGACAAATAGAGAGCAATTGTGCCTTGGAATGATTACTGCAACACCTGTACTTTTAATACTGGAGACACTATGCACCAAGCGAGGAGGTAAAATAGAAGCATCTTGTCATGGCACTCGAGAATAACCAATGGATCACAAGGTTGGCAGTTCATATTCACCAGCCACTCCTTAGAAACCCTATACAGTGTGTCTATGGGTTAGAACCAACTCAAGGTACTTAACAAAAACATATTATTAGGCCAATGAACTGGAATGTAAAAGGAGATGGGGGTATTGCTCTTGTTAAGCTTTTGTATAATAGCAGATTGTTTTGCTAGAATAATACATGTTCACTATTTAAACATGTACATGACACAGAAGAGAAAGCATAAAAAAAAAAAAACTCATCCAAATTTATAGCTAAAATAGTCATTATTAATAATTTGTATATGTCAATTCAGGTAGCTCTCTATACATAATAGATTTGAGGTTGAAACTCATTTTATCTTATACCATGTTCCATATTCCTTCCAATATACCAATATGCAAAGGCATAAGATTGAATAAATTGATATTGGTATATGCATACCAATGATCTGTAGGTGCAATTATTATGCACAAGGATGTAGTGATTAAGATAGCCTGGTTAATATATTTTGTAATGGTTGGAAGACAATTCTATGTTGATCTCTTGTTTCTGCTCATGTTTAGACGAGAGGTACTGACTTTTTTTGTTCTGTTGTTTCCTGTTTTGTTTTGTTTTTTCTTCAGATAATCTGTTAAAAGATGTTTGTGTATAGTGGATAGCCTTGAAAGACAGAGACAAATTTTTCTTTTGGAGCAAGGGAGAGTTGGTTATTCAGTATAATGAAGATAATGTATTCCTCTAGGCAAATGGTAAGGAGCTCTGGTAGCATAGTGGTTACGAATCAAGCTGCTAACCTCAAGGTTGGCAGTTCAAAACTACCAGACGTTCCATGGGAGAAAGATGAGACTTTCTGCTCCCATAAAGACTTACAGCCTCGGGAACCCTGTGCAGGGTCACATGAGTTAGAATGGACTCCATAGTACTTAACAACAATAACATACACAAATGATGGCAGATCAGATACAAAAAACACATTACAAAGGATTAAGACTTCTTAAACTTGAACTGCCTCAGCTGTAATAGAAACCTGTTGCATATGCAACATTTACCTGGGCTACGCCACTCTTTTTCAGGACATGGGGAACTGACATAAGTATGAAGTTCACACTCCCTGCTGTACCATGAGGAAAAAGACCTTTGTCTCTAGCTCAGGAGATTTGTATCTTTAGTCATCATTCATGAAACTATGGCAGGCTACCTTGTTTGGTTATAAGTAGATTAAAATCTTAGATGTTCCACAATTCTTGACAGAAATGTAATTGAAAGTAAAAAACAAACCAAAATAACCTAAATGACCATTGATGGAGGAATAGTAATAAACATTACCATACATCTACTCAATGAAATGGTTGGAAGCCTTTATATATGATATAAATTTACTTTTAAAAATATAGCAAGAACACTATTATATACTATTAAATTGAATATGCAGTTTAAGATTTATTATTATATTAGGAATATCTATATTTCTCTTTGAAGGGAAATCATTATGTGAAATAGATGTGCCAAATTTGTTTTTTTTTTTGTTTTTTTTTTTTCTGTTTTATTGACCCTGATCTCTACCAAGCATGATGTCCATCTCCAGAGATTGGTCCTTCCTGATAAAATGACCAAAGTATCAGAGAATAAGTCTGGCCATTCTGACTTTTAGGAAGCATTCTGGCTGTTCTTCTTCCAGCAAAGATTTGTTTGTTCTTTTGGTGGTCCTATGGTACTTTTAATATTGTCCTTCAACACCATTACTCAAATGCATCAAATCTTCTACAGTCTTCCTTATTCACTGTCCAGCTTTCACATGCAAGTGATGTTATTGAAAATACCATGGCTTGGGTCAGGTACGCTTAAGTCCTCAAACTGACATCTTTGTTCTTGAGCATTTTGAAGAGGTCTTTTCCAACAGATTTGTCTAATGTATATGTCATTTGATTTCTTGACTGCTGCTTCCATGAGTGTTAACTGTTGATCTGAGCAAAATGAAGACTTTCAAGAACTTCAATCCTTTCTCCATTTATCATGATGTTATTTATTGCACTAGTGGTGTGGTCCATATTTTGGTTTTCTCTACATTGAGATGAAACTGATATCAAAGGCTGTGTTCTTTGATATTCATTAGTAAGTATTTTAAGTCCTCTTTGCTAAGCAAGGTTGTATCATCTGCACATCTTTGCTAAGCAAGGTTGTATCATCTACACATCTCAAGTTGTTAATCAGTCTTACGTCAATCCTGATACCACTTTCTTCTTCGTATAATACATCTTCTCAAATTATTTGTTCAGCATGCAGATTGAATAAGTATGGTGAAAGAATGCAATCCTGACACACACCTTTCCTAATTTAAGCTATTCAGTGTTCCCTTATTCTGTTCAAAACACTGCCTCTTGTTCTATGCACAGGTTCTTCCTGAGCACAATTAAGTGTTCCAGAATACTCATTCTCTGCAATGTGGTCATGATCCATACAATTGAAAGTCTTTACATAGTCATTAAAGCACAGGCAAGTATTTTTCTTGTGTTCTTTGCTTTCAACCAAGATCCATCTCATGTTAGCAATGGTGTCCTTTGTTCCATGTTCTTTTGTGAATCTGGCTTGAACTTCTGGATGGTTGAAACCATTTTTTGATTATCTTTAAAAAAATTTTACTTGCATATGATATTGATGGTATTGATTGATGATATCCTCATTCCATTGGGTCACCTATTTTTGCAATGGGTATCAATATGGATTTCTTCCAATCATTTGGCCAGGTAGTTGCCTTCCAAACTTCTTGTCATAGATGATTGAGTGTCTCCAGTGATGCATCATTTTGTTGGAAAGATTTCAATTAGTATGCCATCAATTACTGGAGTCTTGTTTTTTGCCAATACCTTCAGTGCACCTTGGACTTCTTCCTTCAATATCGTTGGCTCTTGACCACATGCTACCTCTTGAAATATTGAATAATGACCTTTTATTTTTTTCTTGGTATAGCGACTGTATTTCTTCCATCCAAAATCATTCAATATTTTGTCCATAAAATCCTTCAATATTACAAATTGATACTTAATTTTTTTCCTTCAGTTCTCTCAGCTTGAGAAATGTTGAACGTATTCTTCCCTTTGAGTTTTCAAACTCTAAGTCATAGCATATTTCATAACAATATTTGACTTTGTCTTCTTGAGCTGTGCTTTGGAATTTTGTCTTCAATTCATTTAACTCCTCATTTCTTCCATTTCCTATAGCATCTCTATGTTGAAGAACACATTTCAGAGTCTCTTCTGAAATCTTTTTGGTCTTTCCCTTCTTTCTTGTCTTATTAATGACCTTTGCTTTCCTTTTCTTTTTTTTTAAAGTTTTCATTGTGAATTGAGTGATAGTTTACATGGGAGAACATCAGTTTTATACTCATCCTATCATATTCATGTCATTGCAATAATTACAATGCCCTGTATTCTTTCAACAGTATTTGCTTCTATTCCCTTTGGGTTTTTTGTTTGTTTGGATATGCACCAAAATACTCAGGAATATACAATCATTCAAACAGCCAAAGGGCACATTCCTGTCCCCCAACCACCAGCACACATTCCCTCTCCCTCCATGAGTCTAGAGTCTTCATCTGATTTGTCTCTCCATGTCATCATCTCTGCCTCCATCTCTGGCATTGCTGCTTTTCTGGTTAGGGTCCCACTCTGCTCCTGCTCTTCTCCCTCGATGGTCCCAGGTCTTCCACTCCAGGATTGTAAGATAGACCACTCACTGCTTTTTGCTACAAAACTTCTACTTCTATAGTTGCGGCATTTGCAATTAGTCATGATAACAATTACTCACTATTGAATCATGACAGTCTTGTACTCTTCTCCTTTTGCCAGGCCTGTCTAAACAGGATGAAAACCACTCAGTGGTGATTTTACCTTCCCCTGCACTCTCTAAATCTAAACTCCTTCTTGAAAACCTTTAAGCCAGTCACTCCGTGCCTTTACAGCCACCCGCCCCCCCACCACCATTTTAGGTAGCCAATGTTTAAGTTGCCCAGCCCTATCAATCTTGTATTCAGAGAGGATGGGAATGATCCTTGCTGTAAAGATTCTTTCCCTCTTGGTTGGTATTTTAAGTTTCTATAGCCAGAAGTATAGGTCAAGTTCATCAGATTGTAGTGATTTTCACCAGTTTTCTTTAATAAAAAAATAATAATAACCCCCCCCCCCTTTCCTTCCTGTACTCAGGTTCTACAGAAATGGCTACAATCATACATTGACAGACAATTTCCAGAGTTTCAAGCTGGATTCAAAATTCAAAAGAGGCCGGGGAATGAGAGATATTATTGCTGATGTCC
>NW_006408606.1:12719431-12725968 GCF_000296735.1 Chrysochloris asiatica | reverse complement strand
TCAAGTGTGGCAGCGGTAGTGAGGTTGGCCCAGGATCGGACATTGTTTTGTTCTGCTGTGCACGGGGTCGCTATGAGTCGGTTCTGACTCGATGGCACCTGACAACAACAACAGTCAAGTTCTGAACATTCAGCCATTGACACTAGGTCCAATGAGCACTGTCTGCAAGTTTGGGTGCCCTTGTGCTTATCCTCTCACTTCATATCAATTGTATGCTTCACTCTCAGCTCTAGCCCTCCTTGTCCATGGGCTCAGAAGTCCCCAGGTCTCACCATACTTTAGGCCAACAAGCTCTCACCATACTCTCGGTGGATGGGAGTCTATGTAACTTAGTCAGACTCAACCCACCTCTTCATTGCTGCATTTTCCCCACTTCCTCTCACCAGTAGACTAACATGGTTGCCAGCAAGCTTACATGCCTGCTCGTGTACTCTCTTTGAGTTTCAGTCTTAGGAGGGGGTTTGTCGTGAAGGGACTTGATTGCTTGCCTTGATGGATTTTGCTTTCTTCTATAATGTTCTTGATGCCATCCCACAACTTTTCTGAGTTTTGGTCATTAGTGTCTAATACATGAAATCTGTTTTTCAGGTGATCACTAAATTCAAGTGGGATATGTTTAATGTCATATCTTCACTCTGATATGCTTTTTAAATTTTTCTTCTGCTGTAGCATATGAGAAATTGATGGTCTGTTACACAGTCTGCCTCTGGCCTTGTTTTGGCTGATGACATGGAGTTATTGCAATATCTGTATCCACAGTTGTAGTCAATTTGATTTCTGTGTATTCCATGTGTTGAGATCCTTATATTTCTCTAACGTAATGTTAAAGTGAGGGTACTATGGCCATCCAGGTCCTTGATAATATTGAGAAGTGTAATGTAATTTGCTTACAAAATTACATACATCCTTTAACAATTAAACTAATCTTTTTTAAAAAATGATCAATTTTACTATGTATCCAAATTCCAAACTATTCTCCAAAATCAATCATTAACAAGTACAGTATGTTCAGCAGTGTATAATAAAGTAAAAGATTGGGCGTGTAGTTTTATAATGCAAACTAGGAACACAAATTTTAATCAGGACCCCAATAAAAAATGTTTTTCCTTTTTGCAATGCATGAAGGAAGATGTTTAAATAAACCCTGGCAAACTCCATTATAGGTGTTTTTCAAAAAAGTGAGGTAGCTCTGCATACAATAGAGTTCTGGTGTGACTCTGCAGGATAATGTACTGGACGACAAGGTCAGTTTAAACCACAAAGTCGGTGGTTCAAATTCACCAGCTGCTCCTTGGAAACCCTAGAAAGGGTCGCTATGAGTTGGAACTTACTCAAAGGCACTTAACAACAACTATACATACACTGACACAGAGAAACCTCTATAACAGATTAGAAAAACAAGGTAGAGAACAATGAAATAAATTGCTTATTTTGAAAGGATGGTCTAAATTTATGAATTTTTAAGTATTTTATTTTTTATTCATTTATTCCTGTAGAAAGTTTTATGTACATATGCAATTCCAAAATGTTGCCAGGGTATGTCCAGTTATTTACTCTCATTTCTTAATTTTTACCTAAAAAATTCTGAGTTCTTTCATTTTCCATACATGAGTGCTTTTTCCAGGTTAGGAATATTTTCTATTCTTCCCTCCATATTTTATTGATGCCATAGAATATGAGAATAACAAGAAAACAGGAATGAATAAGACATATTTTGGAAATTTACTGCAATGATAGTTAACATTTATTGATGTATGCCTACATTTTAGGCTATGGTAACTCATTATGTTCTCATATAGAGCATTTGAAATAGGTACTTGGAGCACAATGGTTAAAGCATTATGCTGCAACCAAAGCTTCAGTGGTTTGAACCAGCCAGCTGAAGAAAGGTGACTGTTTCTGTAAAGTTTTACATCTTTGGAAGCATTTTGGGACAGTTCCACTCTGTCCTATAAGGTTATTATGAGTCAGAATTGACTCAGTGGCTAGGGGTTTGGTTTTCGTTTAGTAAAATTATCTGCATTTTACAGATCAGAATGGTGAGGCACAGAGAGTTTTGGTAATTAACTAGGCAATTTAGCTTGGAAGAGACATAGCCAGAGATGGAGTACCGTTTATACTCTCAATTAAGCACTTCTTGAGTTCTTTCGTGTAGTTGTCATGGGTTTGGCATATTTTTCAGAAAAGCTGCACACATGACCTCCATTTTCTATCTACACTTAAAAAAAAAAAAATCTTTTCATGGTTTTGCTAGGGAAGTTGAAGGCTGTCATTTTCTCTGTGCTCAGAAACAATAGATCAGTTCATCACTCATGCTATTGATTAATTCACCTTCTCAAAGCATTAATTCTGCTTGTTATTGTCTTGAGTGTAAATTTAAAGTCTAGTGTTATTTTGATTAGGTTGAAGGCACTCTGTCAATCCATATCACTCTGTCCTCCTCTTTTTTACCTGCAGTAATTGACTTTATCAACATTGATTAGCCAAAACTCTAAATTATCCCTTCTGTCCACAACTTTTGTGCTTCCTAAAATTTTACTACTATCCATAATCATCTTCATATTCTTCAACTTTTGTAAATTTGATCTTTCTCCCCATGCTTACTCCATTAATATAATAATAAGTCTGGTCAACTAGCTATTTCCTTGTGTTTTGAGAATATAGGATCAATGTAACTGAAGACATATTCTTAAGTTATTCCTCCCTTAAATTTCTGTCAGCATTTTTGAGTGCAGTCAAATGAATGTTGGATGAGCAAACTGGCTCTCTTGCATTCTATAATTATTGTTGTCAAAAGACATCCAACTAGATATGGAGTGGTTTCTGCATTTTTTAGTCTTTGTTCCTTTTTATGTATTTGTCAGTGCAGCTGTGATTCAATTATTTTATAATGTTCCAGCTAATCTTGTATGGGCTATTTGATCAAAAACAATATTTTAACAAGACCAAAATAGCTAGGATGTGGGGCGAGGGTGAAGGGGAGGAGGAGATGTAACTATATGTAGAATTTCTTTTGGAAGCAGCATTGAATAAGATTATTCATTTGTATAGCTCTGAAAGCCAAATAATAATTATGGCAACATTGTTCTGTTGTCTGTATTGTTCAACTCTAGAATGTTAAGACAGAAAGAGAAAAGATATCTTTCATTATCTTGTTTGACTTGGCCCTTTAAATGGTCAATATTGCTGAACTGCCCTTTGGGTAGGAAGAAACTAGAGTCTATTGTCTGACCCTTAAGGCCATTTTTCATGATTGAATGTTTTGAATTCTTGAGGCAGAGAACACCATGCTAAACTAAAGATAATTACAAATGCAATTATTAGCCATTTATGCAATCAACACAATGTGCAAATGGATCATTTGCTTAAAAATTTGCAAGGCACGCATGAACTCTGAGAAAAACACAAGGAGTTAAAATTAACTTTACTTGAAAGTATGAGCATTAAGGTAGCTATTCCTAACATCGAATTTCATGCCAAACTATATTTTATATATATATGCATTTCAATTAATATATTTTTACGCCCTTGTTAAGAACCATCCGATCTGGGTATAAGAACTTTTTGAATGATAATATTACAGATTAAGCTCAGTGTCATATGGACTAGACAAATCTGCTTTGTGATTATTTCTACTATCTTTTAACAAATCTTTTAAGTGAAGAATGGATGCATTTCATTCTTATGTTGGTAAAGAATATAGAATATACCATGAACTTCCAGAGGAATTAACAAATTTGTGTTAGAAGATTACAGCCAGAATGTTCCTTGGAAGTGAAAATGGCAACACTTTGTCTCATATACTTTGGACATGTTATCAGGAGGCACGAGTGCTTGGAGAAGGATATCTGCTTAGTAAAATAGAGGGTGAGTGAAGAAGAGCAACATCCTCAAAAGATGGATTGACACAGTGATTACAACAACGGGCTCAAATATGGCAATGGTTGTGAGGATGAAGCAGGACCAGGTAGCCTTCTATTCTGTTGCACTTTGGTTTGGAATTGACTCCATAGTATCTAATAATAATAAAGAGTACAACGTGTGATTTAGGAGCCCTGATGGTGCAGTAGTTTAGTTCTGTTTCCAAGCAAATGAGTTGGAATCAACTAAACAACAATGGGTTTGGTTTGGGATTACACGTGATATGGTCAGATAGACATGCTAAACAGTTGTTTTGGTCCCATCAGGTAGATTTCCCCATTCACATTCTTCATAATACCAAAGTCTAAAATTAATTTGTTCTTGCGTCTGAATAGGGCACCCCATAATAATGCTCTGCCTGTTGGACCTAGAATTTATCATGTGTCTTCACTAATCCAATCAAATTATTGCTTCACTGTTAACAGTGATTAAAGCCAGATGAAGCATATGACTAGCTGTGATGGTTAATCTCTGTGTCAATTTGGCAAGGTTAATGATACCCAATTGTTTTGCCAATACTTGTTTAGATGTTTCTGTAAAGGTGTATTGACATAATTAACATTTACAATCAGTTGACTTTAAGTAAAGGAGATTACCTTTGATGATGCAGGTGAGGCTCATCCAATTCGTTCTAGGCTTAAAGAGACTTTTTGGGAGAAGAATATGGCCTCAAGACTGTAACATAGAAATCCTGCTTGAGTTTCTAGCTTGTCCTACAAATATCAGATTTGCCAGCATCCATATCAAGTGAATCCATTCCTTGAAAAGAAGAAGGAGATGAGGAAGAAGAAGAAGAAAAATAACAAAGATTTATGTACATATACCTTTATTAAAAAGTGACTCTAGTGTGGCGCTGTAGGATAAGCACTGGACTTCAAACCACAATATTGACAGTTCAAATACACCAGCTGCTCTTTAGAAACCCTATACAGGGTCTCACTATGAGTCAAAACAAACTCTATGGCACTTAACAACAACAGCATATTTAGAAAAAAAATTAACAGCTGACATCAAATTGATTCCAATTCATAGTGACCTCATATGTGTCAGAATAGAACTGTGCTTTATGGAATTTTCAATAACTGATTTTTCTGGAGCAACTCTAGCCTTTCCTTGCATGTGATCAGTTATTCTTCAAAGTTGTGTATGGGTGAAATAGAAATTCCAATACTTCAGTTAGCATCTATGCTAGCCATTTATATCACAAGACGGCTCCTACATCTGTGTCTATAACTACACCATTTGTTCTGTTTATCTAGAGTACAATGATTGAGACCAGTTAGAGTATTTTAGGATATGTCTCAGCACTACAGGTGGTGAAGTCATGTTTACTTCAGCTGAATCAATCAATACATTGAAGTGGGCTAATATCAATGGCGTCATAATTCCTTTAACATGGGTAAAGAGAAACAATTGTGTGTGTTTGTGGAGGGGGCAGGAAGGATAGTTAGCATGCTGAAGGGATTATTTTGATTAAATCATTGCTTCCTTGGAGTCCTGGAGACTAGCTTTATCCTAAGACATCCTAACTGCAAAAACTAATACATTTACCTAATTATATAAACTCTTTTGAATTGGTTAATGTTATAATTAACTTAATAATATCACACATTACTGAAAGCAGCCTAACTAATAAAAAGTTGATTTGCTATGGAACTGATAACATAATCTTTATTTTGGCAACTGATGCTGATTTCTACATTGCTAAGTAATTTGCAGTCCTTAGTGTTCAATTTTCTTGGCAATCAGGAGATATCCTATAGAGAAATACATAATTGCCAATAGAAAAAGCTAAACTAAGTTATAATGACTGCATTGTTGTTTTAGTTAGGTGCCATCAAGTTGGTACTGACTCAGCAATCCTATGCACAACAGCACGAAACACAACAGATCCTGGGCCAACCTCACTATTGTTCCCACGCTTGAGCCCATTGCTGCTGCCACTTTGACAATCCATCTCGCTGGGAGTCTCCCTCTTTTTTTCTGACCCTCTACATTACTAAACATGATATCCTTCTCCAGCGACTGGTCCCTATTGACAATATGCCTGAAGTATGAGAGACAAAGTTTGCCCATCCTGGCCTCCAAGGAGAGCTCTGGCTGCACCTCTTCCAACACAGATATGTTTGTTCTTTTGGCAGCCCATGGCACTTTCAATACTCTCCTCCAACATCATAACTTAAATGCATCAATTCTTCTACAGGCTTCCTTATTCACTGTCCAGCTTTCACATGCATATGAAAATACCATGGCTTAGGTCAGGCACACCTTACTCCTCAAGGTGACATCTTTGCTCTTCAACACTTTAAAAAGGTCTTGTGCAGCAGATTTGCCTAATGAAATATGTCATTTATTTCTTGACTGTTGCTTCCATAAGTGTTGATAGTTGATCCAAGAAGAATGAAGTCCTTAACAACTTCAATCTTTTCTCCATAAATAAGAATGTTGTTTATTGGTTCAGTGATGAGGATTTTTGTTTTCTTTACATTGAGATGCAATCTATACCAAAGGCTGTGCTCTTTGATCTTCATTAGTAAATATTTTAAGTTCTCTTCACTTTCAGCAAGCAAGGTTGTATCATCTGAATATCGCAGGTTGTTAATGAGTCTTCCTCCA
>NW_006408606.1:12717150-12718561 GCF_000296735.1 Chrysochloris asiatica | reverse complement strand
AGTTCCCCTAGCTTGAGAAATGCTGAGCTTGTTCTTCCTTTTTGGTTTACTGACTCCAGATTCTTTGTTGTAATATTTGACTTTATCTTCTCAAGCTGATCTTTGAAATTTTGTGTCAATGACTGCATTATGAACATTAAAAGTGTGTGTGTGACTGAAGACAGCCTACACGCTTTTCTGTAATTATGTTTCCCAACACTCCTTTCTATTCCACTCAAGTGTGTATTTTACAATAGTAGGCAAGAGAAACCAAGACAGTCAAGTACCTTAGTATCATTTCCTTTCTTCAAATTATGCTTTGAACCCTGTATCACAGAGCCCTGCTCTTCCAAGGTTGAGCAGTCATTACTATTTACTTCTGTTACATTTAGCCCATGCAAACCTGTTTCATTGTCCCCCTATCTTGTTCCTCCACCTTCCCCCTTCTTTTATATTGTCCTCCGCAACACCCAAACTATGATATATCTACCATCTACCCTTTGCTCTACTGTCACCTTTCTCCACCTTCCCTAACCATCCCCCCCACCCTACCCTAACCAGTAAACAACAAACCAACAAAGATTTTTTCTCCCCTTTTAGTATGGGTATCTTTTCTTAAGCTTTTACAATAATGATCTTAAGCAATATTTGCCCTTTTTTGACTGACTAATTTCACTTAGCATAATGTCCTCAAGGTTCTTCCATGTTATGTGGTGGGTTACAGCTTCCTTGTTATTCTTCAAAGTAGCATAATATTACATTGTGTGTATTTATCAAAGTTTGTTTATCCATTTTCCATTAATGAGCACTTAGGTTGTCTCCATCTTTTTGCTTGTGTGAATAGTGCTGCTATGGACATTGGTGTGCATATATCTACTCATGTTATGGCTTGTATTTATTGTGGATATATACCAAGTAGATGAATTGCTGGATCATTTGGTATTACCAATTCCAAATTTCTTAGGAAACTCCATATTATTACCCAGAGTGGTTGGACCATTTTGGGTAATAATACTAGCTATCCCCACTGAATACAGGGGATAGACATTGGCTACCTAAATGAAGGTGTGATAAAGGCTCGATGTGACTGACTTACTCAATTTAAAAAAAAAAAAAGATAGAATGTTCAAAAAAAAAAAGTACATATGAATATGTGAACATTTTTATTAGTATGCTAGTGTTTTCGTATGTGAAAAATTTCAAAATTACTGTAATGTAGGCTGCATTTTGTTTAAGATAAACTAAGTGGTAAATTCACCAATAAAATGCAATTAATATTGATACTCACCAAAAACATTTATATAAAAGTAACTAATGTCTATTGAATAATACCCTTGTTGTTGTTGTCAGGTGCCATCGAGTCGGAACCGACTCATAGCGACCCCATGCACAGCAGAACGAAACAATGCTCGATCCTGGGCCAACCTCACCA
>NW_006408606.1:12715123-12716660 GCF_000296735.1 Chrysochloris asiatica | reverse complement strand
TGATCCAAGAAGAATGAAGTCCTTGACAACTTCAATCTTTTCTCCATTGATAAGAATGTTGTTTATTGGTCCAGTGGTGAGGATTTTTGTTTTCTTGAGAATAATACCCTAGGTGTTGTCAAATATATCATTTTAATCTTCACATTAATCCTAAGAGGTAGAGCTTATTGTTTTCAGATTAAAGGAACTAAGTTTCTGTGAACAAAAATAATTTTTCCCAGGTCATAGAGCTAATTATTATTATACCACATCATATGATTTTTTAATAACAAAAGTCAGTCTATTTAATTTATTGCTTATCTGTCAGTTTGGCGTACTGTGGTGACTTGCATCTTCCTTTGCTGCTGGAAACTATGCTACAGGCATATGAAATACCAGCAGGGTCATCCATGGAGGACAAGTTTCAACAAAGCATCAGGACTAAGACAGATTGGGAAGAAGTAGAATGTTCTGAGTGTTTAACCACTGAAAACCTTATGAAAAGCAAAGGAATATTGTCAGATATAGTGCTGGAAGATGAAAACATTTTAAATAACACCAGAATATTGCCAGATGCAATGCTAAATGATGAGATCCTCAGGTTGGATGGCACTTAAAATACTACTGGGGAAGTGCAAGCTCCTCAAAACAGAGCTGGACATGATGGAGTGAATAGAGTAAAGCTTTTGGGATCTTCATTTGCTGATGAGGCACAACTCAAAATGAGGAGAAACATTTGCAAACATCCATTAGTAATAAGAACATGGAATGTATGAATTATGAATCTAGGAAACTTGGAAGTTGTCAAAAATGTAATGGAATGCATAAAGACTGATATACTAGGCATTAATTAGTTGAAATGGACTGATGTTGACCATGTTAACTCTGATAATCACATGATTTACTATGCCCCATTTATCATCGCAATAAACATTTCAAGATATATTTTGAAACACAATACTGTCTATGATAGAAAAATATCCATAGACCTGCAAGAAAGACTAATTAATACCACTATTTAATTTATGCACCAACCACCAAAGCCAGTGATGATGAAATTGAAGAATACTACCAACTTCTTCAATGTAATATTGATCAAAATACAATCAAGATGTCCTGAAAATTACTGATAATTGGAATGAAAAGGATGGAAACAAAGGAAGGATCAGTAGTTGGAAAATATGGACTTGGTGATATAAACGATACTGGAGATCACATGACAGAATTTTGCAAGCCCAATGATTTGTTCATTTCAAATACCTTTTTTAAACAACATAAAATGTGCACATGTAATTCACTACATGGAATCCACAGGAACCAAATTGATTACATCTGTGGGAAGAGATGATGGAAAAGTTTAATATTGTCATCCAAAGAAAGGCCAGGGACAGACGTTGATAGAGACAATAAATTGTTCATATGCAAGTTCAGGCTTAAACTGAAAAAAATTAAAGCACAAGACCCAAAATATGATGAATTTATCCCACCTAACTCATATGCAAATTCAAACTGAAGCAGAAGAACATGAAAACAAGTCCATGAGAGCCAAAATATGACC
>NW_006408606.1:12706477-12713128 GCF_000296735.1 Chrysochloris asiatica | reverse complement strand
AGTGTTTCGTTCTGCTTTGCATAGAGTTGCTATGGGTTGGTACTGACTAGATGGCACCTAACAACAACAACAACAAATTTAGAGATCATCTGAATAACAGATTTGATACATTAAACACTACTAAAGACCAAAGACCAGAAGAGTTGTGGAATAACATCAGGAACATCATACAGGAAGAAAGCAAAATGTCATTAAGAATACAAAAAGAAGAAAAAGACCAAATTGGATGTCAGAAGAGACTCTGAAACTTGCTTTCCCATGTACAGATGCTAAAGCAAGTGGGAGAAATGAGGAGGTAAAAGAGTTTTATAGAAAGTTTCTAAGGGCAGCTCGAGAAAACAAAGTCAGGTTTTATAATGAAATGTGCAAAGGTCTGGAGTTAGAATACCAAAAAAGAACAGGCTTAGCATTTCTCAAGCTGAAAGAACTGAAGAAAAAAATCAAGCCTCGACTTGAAATAGTAAAGCATTCTATGGGCAAAATATTAAATAATGTATAAAGCATCAAAAGAAAATTAAATAATACACAGAGTGACTGTACCAAAAATAAATGGTCAATGTTCAACTATTTCAAGAAGTAGCCTATGATCAAAAGCCTATGATACTGAAGAAAGAATTCCAAGGTACACTAAAAGTACTGGCAACAAAGAATGTTTCATGTATGAATGGAATACAAATTGACATATTTTAACAGAGTGATGCAGCATTATGAGCAAGAAATTTGGAAGACAGCTACCTGGCCAACTGATTTTAAGAAATCCATATTTGTGCCCATTCCAAAGAGCAAGAGCGGTGACTGAACAGAATGTGGAAATCATTGAACAATATCATTAATATCTCATGCAAGTACAATTTTGTTGAAGATATTTCAGTAACTGATGCAACAGTATATTGACAGAAAACTGCCAGAGGGTCAAACTGGACTCAGATGAGAACATGGAACATGGGATATCATTGCTAATGTCAGCTGGATCTTGGCTGAACGTATAGGATACCAGGAAGATGTTTACCTGTGCTTTATTGAATATGCAAAAGCTTTGACTGTATGGATCACAATAAACTATGCATAACATTAGGATGGATGGGTGATCCAGACACTTAATTGTGCTCATGGGGAACCTGTACATAGGCCTAGAGGCAGATGTTCAAACAGACAAGGGTATACTGAATGATTTAAAGTCAGGAAAGTACGGTGAGATTCCATCTTTTATATTTCAGACATGTTATAAGGAGGAACCAGTCCCTTGAGAAAGACATAATGCATGGTAAAGTGGATGGTTACCAAAAAGAGGAAGATCCCCAATGAGTTAGATAGTGATATCAGCATTGGGCTCAAGGTTAACAACAATTGTGAGGATGATGCAGGAGATGGCAGTGTTTCATTCTATTATGCAAAGGGTTGCTGTGAATTGGAACCAACTCACTGACACCTAACAACAATAGTACCCCTAGTCTTGGACCTCTTTTGAATTTGACTTGAATTTCTGGAAGCTCCCTGTCAATGCACTATAGCAACCATTTTATAATTATCTTTCAGTAGAATTTTGCTTTTATGTGATATTAATAATATTGATTGATGATTTTTGCACTTTACTGGGCAAAAATCTGAATCTTTTCCAATCATTTTTCCAGGTAGCTGTCTTCCAAATTTCTTGGCATATAGTAATGAGGGCCTCCAGTGCAGCATCAGTTAAAACATTTCACTTCGTATTTTATCAATTCCCAGAGCCTTATTTTTTGCCAATGCCTTCAGTGTAGATTGGACTTTTCCATCATGATCATCAGTTTTTGATTATATGCTCCCTCTTGAAATGGTTGAACATTGACCAATTCTTTTTTGATACAGTGACTGTATTCTTTACATCTTTTTTTTTTTTTTTTTACTCTTCCTGCACTATTTAGTATTTTGTCCATTGTTGTTGTTAAATGCCATGAAGTCACTTGTGACTTAGCAACCCTGTATAGGGTTTCCAAGGAGTACTGGTAAGCTTGAACCAATGACCTTATAGTTCAAATTGGCCTTGCAGTCCAGCGCATTTACCCACAGTGCCACTTCAAATCCTTCAATATTGCAAACTAAGGCTTTAATTATTTTTTTCAGATCTTTCAGCTTGATACAAATGATCATGTTCTTTCTTTTTAGTTTTCTAAATTTAGCCCTTTGCACATTACATTGTAATACTTGACTGTCGTCTCAAGATACTCTTTGAAAATTTGTGTTCAACTCTTTTACTTCATCATTTATTCCAGTTGCTTTAGACTCTCTACACTTAAGATCAAGTTTCAAAGTCTCTTCTGACATCCATTTTGGTCTTTTCTTTATTTCTGTCTTTTTAATGACCTTCTGCTTTCTTCATAAAGAGCTCTGGTAGCTTTCTTCAAAGATGATGTTCTTCATGTCTTCCCACAATTCCTCAGGTTTTCTGTCATTAGTCTCTAGCATGAAATCGGTTCATGAGATGGTGTCTAAATTCAGGTGAGATATACTTATAATCATATTTTTGCTCTGGTGGACTTGTTTTTATTTTTTTCAGCTGTAGCCTGAATTTTCATATGAGCAATTGATGGTCTGTTTTACAGTCTGTTCCTGGCATAGTTTTGGCTGATATTGAGCTTCTCCTTCTTCTCTTCCCACAGATATGGACAGTTTGATAGATGTGTATTCCATCTGGTGTGGTCCATATGCATAGTTGCTATTTTTGTTGTTAAAATATGTATTTGCAATGAATAATAAGTCACTGATCCTGCAAAAATCTATCATGCCATCTCCAGTATAATTTCTATCACCAAGACCATATTTCCCAACTCTTTGGATCCAGCTTTTGAATTCCAATCACCAAAAATTATTAATGCATCTTAATTATAAGTTTGATAAATTTGCAATAAAATAACTTGATATAATTCTTCAACTTCATCTTCACTGGCTTTACTGGATGGTTCATAAATTTGAATAATAGTAGTGCTAACTGGTCTTCTTTGCAGGCATATGGATATTATCCTATCACAGTTTTGTACTTCCAGATAGCTCTCTTAATGCTCTTTTAATATTATATAGCACATAGAAATAGTTGGGAAAATAAAGGGAATTTAACTTTAAAAGATAGTGCAAGTCTTATAAAGATTGATCTGATTTTTAGGTAAGTAGTGAAAATCCTGATAATCTTGTTAAAACAGAAAATAGATATTTTAGCACAAATATATACATATATATAACAAGAGGGTTTATTTACAAAATTACAATAAATTTACAAACAGAACTGAAACAATTTCTCTAGTTGTTGAAACAAAGACCAATAGCCTTCCTTTTCGAAGGATGCATTTGGTTATTTTTAAATATGATGCATATTCAGCAATCCACTGCTTTGTAAAATAATTCCTAGATGTCTATTATTGATATGCACACAGGTCATTTCCTTCAAATCTTATTTCCAAATCTACTATGTGCAATACCAACAAAACTGGAATAGAACAGGATAAGAAAACATTGAACAATAAAATAAACGTTTTATTCCAACAGGAAATGTTGAATACTCCCTAAATATTTACTTAGTGGATTAGGATTGAAACGATGATTTTTGACTGAAAAAAGTTCCCTATAATTTTTAGTAAGCTGTTTAATTCAACAATAGCCAATATTTACTGGGCTACTCTTACCAGTTTGCAGCTTAAGTTGCCCTGCTATTGTGTGAAGAACAGAGTCCTGTATGCTTTTTGCCTTTTACGTTTTATCAGAGTCACTACTGCTACTTGAAGGAGTCTGTTGACATCACCTCTATATCATCTTCGTTTTTTTTTGTTATGCCTGGGGGTTCCAACAGGAAGTCATTACTGTGATTGTGTGGTAACATGTTCATTGCCATGTCACTGGACTGCCATGGGTACTGAGGAGCAAGGACATCTGGCAACCTGCCTGCTGTAAGTGCATCCCCTGGTAAATGCCCATTCACACCATTAGTGGACGGATTGTTCATCTGACCCAACAATCCATTTCTCATTTCTAAATCTGTTGGATACGGCCTCCGTGGATCCCCTGGAACCCAAGTCAGTGGGGCACACACAGCATTGTTTGCACTGATCCTATGTGCATACTTAATAATCTCTTCATAGGAGATAGTACCTTTTCTTGCCTTTTCTATTGATTTGAGCTTTTTCTTTGCTTGATAAACAGCTGTTGCCAGTAGTTGTTCTGCTTCTTTGAGCTGTTTTTGTAGTTGTTGAATATCACTGTCTCTCTTTTCTACTTCTTTTTCTAAAACTTGTATTTCATCATGTATTTTCCCTGGTTAAGTGCCAATTTCATTAGTTCTTGAAACTCCCCCTCTCTGTGAATTAACAACTCCAGGATCTGGTTTTCCTCTCCAGGCTGTAACAACTTTTGGTTTCTTGAAATTGCCAGCATTTCTATAAGTTCTCTCGACAACACCTCCGGATCTTCCAGTGCAGACAACAGCCGCTCTCGTGTGCTGTTACACCTACTGCTCCAGAGCTGCCACCCGGCGGGTCTTTCTCCTTATCCGCACTGGAAATCGCCGCCATGTTTCCTATGGGCCAGCCTCCAGCGCGTGCGCACTGCGCGCCGGCACTGGGAGATGCCGATAGCACAAATATTTTTAAAAATTGAAAAATCAGGTGAGAAAAAAATGTTAGGTTCAAACTTACATACTTTTTAAAAAAGTATAAGTCAATATTTCCCATATAATTATGGTTGTAGCTGTAAGCTGGATTCAGAGGAGGATTTGGAACAAGTGATATCATTGTTGATGTCAGATGGACCTTGGCTGAAAACACAGAATACCAGAAAAATGTTTATCTGTGCTTTATCGACAATGCAAAAGGTTTCGATAGTGTGGATCATGACAAACTATGGACAGCATTGCAGAGAATGAGTATTCCAGACATTTAAATGTGTTCATGAGGAACTTGTACATAGACCAAGATGTAGTTGTTCATACAGAACATGAGAACACTAACTGGTTTAAAATTAGGAACAGTGTGCAACAGGGTTGTATTCTTTCACCATATGTATTCAATCTGTATGCTGATCAAATAAACTGAGAAGTTGAATTATATAAATAAAAATGTAGCATCATGACAGGAGGAAGACTTATAAGCCATCTGCAGATGATAGATACAACCAACCTTGCTTGCTGAAAGTGAAGGGTACTTAAAGTAATTACTGATGAAGAGCAAAGACCACAGCCTTCAGTATCAGCTGCACTTCAATGTAAAGAAAACAAAAATCCTCACCACTGAACCAGTAATTGTTTTTGTTAAGTGCCATTGAGTTGGTTCCAACCCATAGCGACCCTGTATAGTGTTTCTGAGCAGCTGATGGTAAGCTTGTACTGCCAACCTTGCCGTTTAAGCAGCTTTGCAGTCTGTTGAATTAATCCACAGTGCCACACCAGGACTCCGGACCAATAAATAACATCATGATAAATGGAGAAAAGTTTGAAGTTTCCAAAGATTTCATTTTGCTCACATCAACCAAGGAAGCAGGAGTCAAGAAATCAAATGACATATTGCATTAAGCAAATATACTGCACAAGACCTCTTTAAATTGTTGAAGAACTAAGATATTAGTTTGAGGACATACATGTATCTGACACAAGCCATCTATTTCAATAACCTTATATGAATGTGAAAGTTGAACAGTGACTAAAAAAGATGGTAGAAAAATTTATGCATTTGAGCTGTGGTTTTGGTGAAGAATATGAAAACGTACCATGGACTGCCAAAAGAATAAACCAATCTACATTGGAAGAAGTACAGCCAGAATGCTTCTTGGAAGCCAGGATGGCCAGACTTCATCTCTCATACTTAAGACATCTTTTCAGGAAGGACCAGTCATTGGAGAATAGTATGTTTAGTAAAATGGAGGGTCAGAGAAAAAGAGGAAGACCTCCGATGAGATGGATTGGCACAGTGGCAGCATCAATGTGCTCAAATGTAGCAACAATTGTGAGGTTGGCACAGGATCTGGCAGTGTTTCATTCTGTTGTACATAGGGTTGCTATGAGTTGGTACCAACTAGATGGCACCTAAAAGCATCTCATATAAATCTGTATAAATAAATAATTCCATAGAAATATGAGCAGGACATGAACAAGCAAATAAAAAAGAAATGCATTGTATATCATTGGTGATAGTTTACATGGTAGAGCATCAGTTTTGCATTCATCCTATCTTATTTCACATCATTGCAGTGATTACAATCCCCTCCATGCATCACCATTTAACAGTATTTGCTATTCGCTTGTGTGTGTGTGGTTTGGTTGTTGTTGTTGTTTTTGGGATGTACATAAAAACACTCAGGGATATGTAATCATTTAAACAACCAAAGAGCACATTCTGCAAGCAAGCCTCCTGGCTTCCAGCACACAGCTGTTCTGTTTCCATGAGTCTAGAGCCTCCTAGCTTCCAGCACACAGCTTTACTCTTTCCCCGAGTCTAGAGTCTTCAGTTGCACTATCTCTCTATGTCACCATCTTTGCCTCCATCGTTAGTGTTGCTGCTTCTCTGGATAGGGTCTCCCATTCTGCTCATGCTCTTCTCCCTTGATGGTCCTAGGATCTTCTGTTCCTGGAATGTACATTTACAGTTGTGACAATCACAATTAGTCATGATGGCAATTACTCACTATTGAATCATA
>NW_006408606.1:12704442-12705657 GCF_000296735.1 Chrysochloris asiatica | reverse complement strand
TGTAGTAGCCAATCAGACTGCCATTTCTGTTTTGGATTTTTCCTTCTGCTCTTTCTTTCAAGAAGTATCTTCTGGTCTTCTAGCTGCTCCAGGCTTGTCGGCTTGTCCTTTCAAGTGGGAATGTACCACCTCAGAAGGTTTTGGATAGGGCTCAGGGTTTCACCTAAGGTACTATACACTACAAAAATTCTACAAGAAGCCTATTTCACTGGGCAAGTTCTAGAACCCCTTTTAGGTATTCCAGTGAGTTATAGGCTGAATATGGGCTTACAAGTTTTCTGTAATCATGTTTCCCAATATTCCTGTCTATCCTACTCAAGTGTCTATTTTATAACAGTAGGCAAGGGAAACCAACATTCATAAGACAGTCAAGCATCTTAACATTATTTCCCCTCTTTTATTCAATCAGGATATGCCTTGATCCCTGTATCACAGATCCCTGCTTTCCAAGGTTGAGCATCCCTCTTTACCTCTGTACCTTTTAGCCCATACAAACCTGCCTAAGTGTTTCCCTATCTACCTTGTCCTTCCATCACCTACCCCCTTCTTGTGTATTGCCCTTCCCAACACCTGAATTATGCTACAAACCTGCCTAAGTGTTTCCCTATCTACCTTGTCCTTCCATCTCCTACCCCCTTCTTGTGCATTGCCCTTCCCAACACCTGAATTATGCTGTGTCTATCCCCTACCCTGTGCTCTACCATCTCCTCCCTCCCACCCCTGGTTGCCAACAAAGAATTTTTTTTCTGTCTTTTAGTATGAGTATCTTTTCTTAAGCTTCATATTTTTAATGCTCCCATGTTCTTCTTGGATTTTCATTTTCTTGATATGTTGTGAAGTATTAATTTTCTTTGACGTTATCCTATATTCTGTTAATTTTTACCTCCATTTAAAAGCCTATTTTACCCTGAAAACTACCTGACTACCTCATCACCTGGTTGTTTGTTCTAATAATTTTACCTTCTTTCATATTGTGATTGTTTTGATCATAGACTGACCTCCCAGATCCTCTGAATTTGTTCTTGTAGTTCTGTTCTATTCTGGACTCTTCCTTCTGTCAATTGAGTTCCGTATGGTGTTGCCAGACATGTCAACTTCTGGTTGTTGTCTGTTCTTGTTTCTTCTCAGTCCAAAAATCTCCCTTTAGGATGTTTTGAAACACTGGGTTGGCTTTGACAAAATCCATTAGCTTCTGTTTATCCTGGAATGTTTTGA
>NW_006408606.1:12703367-12703882 GCF_000296735.1 Chrysochloris asiatica | reverse complement strand
CTTCCAATGGGAAGTCTAGGTCTATCTAAAGCTCATTTGTTTCGGTCACTCTATCTTGTTTCTGGACGTGTGCTGGAATCTTTGACTGCCTCTTGGGAATTTTCAATAATTAGATGTGTTTTCAATCATTAGCAGAATGTTTATTGATGTGCTATTAAGCTTTCTGATTGCCTCCAGGTACATGTGATCAGGAGATTGGCTTCACTTTTTAATTTTCTTATTACTCAACTCAGAGTAATTGTACCAGGTGTTGGCTGTCTATCTGGTATACAGTAGCTGGTATTGGCTCTTGCCTGAATGGTAGGAGTTTTTTCATAGGGTGTGATTATAGCTTCCCTATAAGACCAAATGATAGAATTCTGACAAATCAATGATTTTTAAATTTCAAATACCTTCTTTAGACAGCATAAGAGGTGACTAGACACATGAACCTTGCCAGATGGAATATATAGAAATCAAGTTGACTACATTTGTGGACAGAGACAATGGAAAAGCTCTATATCATCAGTCAAAAT
>NW_006408606.1:12690503-12700932 GCF_000296735.1 Chrysochloris asiatica | reverse complement strand
TAATAAATAAAACTATAGCAAAATATGAGTATAAGTTTAATATCCCTGACTCACCTGGTTGGAGCCATTCTGGGAGACCATTCCATTTTAAGCAGTTCCTGTTGACCTCTTTCCCTCTTAGATTCTGTGCCATGTGATCTTTTCTGAGCAGATCTGTGTACATGCATTGTAGAACACTCTCAGGGTGGAGGAAGGTCATCCACTTGCTCAGGCACCCAATCTCATCACCAGAGAGGAGTTGCACAGTGAGAGACCAATGAGCAGGAAAAAATGTCCACACCTTTATCTCTGATTATTTGTCAGACCTCTCCAGTGGGAGTGTTCCTTTGATCCTGTTCCTGCTCAGTCATACCCAAGATGGCTGCTCTAGAACCCACTGACAGCCGCAGATCAGAAAACGCCACATTTCTTGCTTCTGTTACAAATTTCACTAGCAATAAGCCTTTGATCCTTCTAAATATTCCTTTATCTGTAGTTCAGAGTTCTGGGCCTGTCCCCTAAACCTACTTCATCCAGTGTTCTGTGTTATTGATATTGGAGGTCTGCACCTAACTTTTACATAATCAGCCATCAAGCTCTGTCCCTTGATTCTATTCTTACCCATTGAAATCATGTACAACAGAGAAAAACTTAATATAAGGTTTCTTAGACTATCACCTTTATGGAACAGAAGTTCAGGGTTTTTTTCTCCCACAAAGTGATTGGTGAGTTTGAATCACAGACTTTTTGGTTAGTAGTGGACTCTTTTGTGCCATCAGGGCTCATAGAAATACATTATCATCATTTTTAAGTTCAGTTGACCTTAATAACACTGTATAGAGTTTCCAACCAGCAGCTGGCAGGTTTGAACTGCTGGCTTTTATATCAGCAGTCCATTTCTCATCCTTCATACCCACATCAGGACTCTAAGAACTACGTTGCTGTTATTGTTAAGTGCCAACAAGTCAGTTCTTAATGTTTCTGAGGAGCAGCTGTGAAGTTTGAACCACTGACTTTGTGTTTCAAATCAACCTGGCAGTTGAGTGCTTATCCTACAGTGCCACACCAATGTCAGGAGTAGATGTGTATAGTACCTAATTAGGTACTATAATTTCATATTAAAATACCAAGATACCTGTCTTTTATATACCAAAATGGAAAATATTTTTTTAAAATAACATTCCATTTAATTACTCATCTATAGCAGTTGTGATGAAGCAGATCTTTGTAACAATGAGAAAAAATTCTTACTCACTGTCTTAGAGTGAATTCCACCTCATAGAGACCATTTTCGGACATGCCAATAACAGCATTTTTACTCTAAGTGGAATTCCTAGTTGCCATCATAAATCGACATTTCTGGTGTATACCTCAGGTTTTATATATGTATTATCTTTTTAGTCTACAATGAAGGGTGTAATCATTCCAAGTACAAAATAGAGGGAATAGCTTGGGTTTAGAAATGGAAGGTCAAACTCAGCCATTTATTCTCTTAACTGGCCTACTATACAACTTCCATCTGCTTTCACATGCTTGGTCATCTCGTGAGTATGTACACATGGAAATGTAGCAAAAGTTAGGGATGGTATGCATTTTCTTCGATATAATTTACTTCCTTACAGACAAAATTTTCTATAAGTCAAATGTATTTTATTACATTCCAAAAAAAAGGTATTTTTCAGACAACAAAAAATAACTCCCAAATGTATATGTCATAAAAGTCTTTGTTTCACATGTCATAAGAGAAATTTTATACACACACACACACACATATATATATACAACCAACCTTTTGATTCACAGGACAGTGCTTAACCTGCAGCACCACACCAGGAGTCCCTCTCTCTCTCCATATATATAAGTTCATGTAAAAATTCCTGGTAGGTGCTGTAGGATAAGCACTAAGGCAGTAAATCTTTACAGGAGCAGAAAGCCTCATCTTGCTCTTGTGGTGTGGATAGATATATAATTTACTATGAATATATAGAAAATAAGCTATGCTAAAATAAAATCAGGAATTAAGTCAAACATTCACATGGCTAATGTAATTTCCTTTAATCTACATATTTAGAAATATCCACATATATGTCTTTTTCAAACATAATTAGCATAATTATGATTTGGACATATATATACTCTGTTGCTTCTTCACTTAACTTTCTAATGATTCTTCCTCATACCCCAAATCTTGTAAAAATGACAGTTTTTAAGTTTATACTCTTTCAAAGGGAAGGTAGTAGTTCTGTACAATAAGCACTAGATTGCAAACCACAAGGTCAGTGTTTTGAGGCCACCACCTACTTAATTGGAGAAAGATGAGGCTTTCTGCTCTCACAAAAACATACAGCCTCAGAAGCATTATACATGGTCACTGTGAGCCGGAATTGACTCGACGGTACTTAAGAACAACAACAATTCATTGAAAAACATGATCACAGTTAACTTTCACTAAAGTATCTTCAATATATAAATAAATTGAAAAACTGAATGTTGAGAGACTAATGAGGGGACTCAGTAGAGGTCTGGAAGTGAGAATGATTCCAGTAGAAACACAGCTGGGGAGGAACATGGATCATTAGAAGAGACAGCACTGACAGGGCGATAAAGAAACACAATATGGAAAAGAAAGATCAAATTCAGGAAACAGAAGAAATAAACTTGGTTTGGGGGAAACAAACCAAGATTTATGTGGCTTTTGATCAAATGTCAAAGTACAGGATACAGACAATAAGTAAGTGAACCCACAAGCAACTGAAATATTTTAGTTTATTCCCAGATGACATTCCCAATGACATTTCCTCACTTATCATTGGAAAGAAAAACCATTGAAAAATGAAAGTGACTTTATAAATCACTTTGCCCTTCACCAATCAGCATCTAACCTTGCTATGCTCATGTGGTAAAAAATAATGCTTTAAGGCACAAAACTCTTGAAACTGTGGAAAGACTGAAAAAAAGGATATTTTAGAAAACCTTTCATTCTAATTGGATTTGAAATATTACACTATAGGCCTACATATTGAAACAGTTACTTCTTATAGAATTGAGATTGGATTATGTGTAAATGTACTGGATCACCTTTGCAGAGGTAATGTGATAGTAATAATAATAATAATAATTAAATGGCTGCTGGTATTTATTGGTCCTTTTCATGTGATTCTGTATTTTAAAGAAAGCTATATTAAATAGTTCATTCATAAATAAGTTCATAGTTTAGGAAATTAATATGTTAAATAATTTGAATACTTTACTTAGTCTCAGAACTGACAAGTAGTAAAGAAATGAATGCAACATTGTATGGCTTAAAATTCCAGAGTGTCATTTTACCTGCCATTTCTATGTATAGGATTTTACTGTCTACTTGTCACTACATGCTTATTCTCCTGTTTTGTTTTTTCTATTCCCTGTTAATACTGAGTTTATTCCAACTTTAAATTATGTGTATTTACTATCAACTCTACCCAGAAAGTTCCTACCTACTAACTTTTTATGATTTGCTTCTTTTGCCTCTTAGATCTCAGCTCAGATGTTACTTCCTCAGAAGCTTTCCCTAAATTAATTCAATCATTCTTTATGACTTGTTGTTACTGTTAGGTGCCATCAAGTCAGTTCTAATTCATAGTAACACTACACACAACAGAACACAATACTGCCATTCTTACATTGTTATGCCATTGTTCCTGCCACTGTGTCAATCACTCTCATTAAAGATTTTCGTTTTATATTGTTGACCCCTCTCCGGCCCCCACCATCATTTTACAAAGCATGATATCCTTCTTCAGGAACTAGTCCCTCCTGAGAACATATCCAAAGTATGAGAGATATAGTGTTACCATTCTTGCTCCTAGGGAGTATTTTGGCTGTATTTCTTCCCAGACAGACGTATTTATTCTTCTGGCAGTCCCTGGTACTGTCAGTATTCTTTGCCAACACCATAATTCAAATACATTGATTCATCTAAGTTCTTCTTTATTTACTGTCCAATTTTCACAAAAACATGAGGCAAATGAAAATACCATGATTTAGATTGGGCACATCTTAGTCCTCAAAGTGACATCTATGCTCTTTAACACTTCTGGAAAAAAGGCTTTTGCAACAGATTTGCCTAATGCAATGTATCATTTTATTTCTTGATTGATGCTTCCATGAGCTAAGAACACAAAACATGAGATCTTGGATAATTTCAATCTTTTTTTTATTATCATGAAGTTATTTTATTAGTCCAGTTATAATAATTTTTTTTTTTTTTTACATAGAGGTGAAATCCATACTGAAGGCTATAGTTTTTTTTATCTTCATAATTAAGTGTTTCAAGTCCTCTTCACATCCAGCAAAGTTTATGATCTGCATATCACAGGTTGTTGATGAGTCTTCCTCCAATCTCGATGCTACATTCTTCTTCATAGAAACCAGCTTCTCTGAATATTTGCTGGACATACAGATTGAATAAGTATGGTGAAAGAATGCAACCCTGATGCACAACTTTTTTGATATTAAACCATTCAGGATATCATTGTTCTGCTTAACGATTGCCTCTTGGTCTATGTGCAGGTTCCTCATGAGCACAATTAAGTGTCTCTGGAATATCCATTCTTCTCAATGTTATCCATAGTTTGTCATGATCCACATAGTTGAAAACCTTTGCATAATGAATATAGTACTTCTTTCTGGTATTCTCTTCACTCAGCCAAGATCCATCTGACATCTTTTGAATCTGATTTGAATTTCTGACAGCTCCTTGTAGCTGTTTTTGAATTATCTTCATAAAAAAAATTACTTGCATGTGATAATAGTTATGTTGTTTGATTTGTGAATTTTGCTACGCTATCTTTCTTTTTGATGGCACCTAACAACAACAATCTTTCTTTGGAATGGGTACAAATATGCCTCTCTTCTAATTGGTTGACCAGGTAGCTATACTTCAAATTTCTTTGCATACACAAGTGAGTGCTTCCAGTGATGCACCAGTTTGCTGAAACATTTCAATTTGTATTTTGTCAATTCCTGGATACTTGGTGTTTTTTTTCAATTACTTTAATGTATCTTGGATTTATTCCTTCAATACCATTGATTCTTGATCATATGCTATCTGTTAAGATGGTTGAACACTGGCAAATTATTTTTGGTATACTGACTGTGTATTCCTTCCATCTTCTTTTGATGCTTCTTACATCATTCACAAGTTTTCCCATTGTTATTGTTGTTAAACGCTGTTGAGTCAGTTCTGATTCATAACAACTCTTTATAGAATTTCTGAGGAGCAACTGGTGAGTTTATATCATTGATCTTGCAGTTTAAATTGACCTTGTGGCCCAGTGATTATACTGCAGGGCCACACCAGTACTTCTTATTTTGCCAATAGACTCCTTCAATACTGAAAGTTTAGGCTTGAATATTTTCTTCAGTTCTTTCAGCTTGAGAAATCCTGAGAGTGTTATTTCTTTTGGATTTTCTAACTCTAGGTCATTGTGCATTGCATTATATTACTTTAATTTGTATTCTCTAGAGTCTTTTGAATTTTTCTGTTCAGCTCTTTTACTTCTTCATGTCTTCCAACTTTAGCTTCTCTATGTTTAGGAGGAAATTTCAGAGTGTCTTCTGAAATTCATTTTAATCTTTTAAATTCATTTTGTCTTTTGAATGGCATTTTTCTTTCTTTGTGTATGATATTCGTGATATTAATTCACAACTCTCATCTTCTGTCATTAACGTTGCTTCAATTCTGTTCTTGAGATGCTCTAAATCCAGGTGGGATATGGTCAAGCTCATAACTTAGCTCTTGTGGATGGTTCAATTTTCTTCCGCTTCAGCCTGAACTTGCATATGAGCAATTGATGTTCTGTTCAACAGTCCGACCCTGGCCTTGTGTTGGCTGATGTTATTGACTTTCTCCATAATCTCTTCCCATGGATGTACTCAATCTGGTCCCTTTGTATTCCATCTGATGAGATCCATGTTTATAACTGCCATTTGCATTATTGAAAAAAAGACATTTGTAATGAAAAACTTGTTGGTCTTGCAAAATGCTATCATTTGATCTCCAATATCATTTCACCAAGGTCACATTTTCCAGTCATTGACGCTTTCTCTTTTTTATTACTTCCACATTCCCATCACTAGTAGCTATCAATGCATCTTGATTGTATGTTTGCTTAATTTTAAACTGAAGAAGTTGGTAGAAATCTTGGATTTCATCATCATTGTCCTGAGTGGTTATTGTATAAATTTGAATAATATTTGTATTAACTGGTTTTCCTTTTAATCATATGGATATTATCTTATCACAGACAGCAAAATTCATCAAAATAGATGTTGAAATGCTTTTGTTAATGATTAATGTGATGTCATTCTTCTTCAATTTGTCTTCCCAGCATAGTAACTCATATGATTGTCTGATTCAAAATGGCCAATACCTGTCGATTTCAGCTCACTAATATCTAGGATATTGATTTTTATGTACTCCATTTCATTTTGACAACTCCCATTTTTCCTAGATTCACACTTTGTACATTCCAAATTCATATTAATGAATATTTGCAACTATTCCTTCTCATTTTGAACTGTGCCCCATCAGTAAATAAAGGTCCTGTAAACTTTGCTCTACCCATGTCATTGAAGTTGACAATATTGAGGAGTCAGCTCTTTCCCTTTCATATTTTTAGTGCCTTTCAACCTGAGGGGCTCTCCTTCTAGCACTATATCAGAAAATGTGTTATTGCTGTTTATAATACTTTCATTGGCTAACTATTAAGAAGTGGTTTGCTTTTCCTTCTTTCTAGGCTTAGTCTGCAAGCTCCATTGAAACCTATCTATCACAGATGACCTGGCTGGTATTTAAAATGCTGGTGGCATAGCTTCCAGCATCACAGCAACACACAAGCCACTAACAGACACTGACAGATGAGTGATTGTCTTGCACATTAATTATGACTAAAATAAAGTAACAATTTCATTTTTATTTAAAAAAATTAAAATAGATTGCATTGTTTTATTTTTTATGACACATTACTAGCTGATATTTTATTATCTGCTTATATGTGAATTTGGTTGTCTCTTACTACCTAAAAATAATAACAATGTTTTCAGAAACTATGAAAGAATTATTTGAAAATCATTTTTATATAAACCAGCATAAAATTAAAATATGCTGTTAGCAAAAACAAAGTAATTGGTCTATTAATCTTTTAATAGGTGTAAAATTTCAGGGAAACAGGAGGAAAAAAAAAAAAAGGGTCAAAAGTCTTTAAATAACTAGCTGCATAGAAAGCAATCCTTGTTATAGCTAGAAAATGGAAGTTATTTAAATTCCAAAAACTGAATAAGATTATTTGCAGATCAGTATATTGCTTCCAGAAGGAAAAATGTATGATGTTGAAAATGACTCTTGCATGCATTTTCTGAAAGCCTGGCAGTGCCCCACAGATGGGATTGTGGTTATTCATACCTACTTGCTTAAGTAGTACTTTCCATCTGTCTGCACCTCAATCCACAATAGGATTATTTTACTGCATATAGGACAGCTCAAATTTATGTTGTATAGTTTTGTGTATGCGTCCATGAGCCCACATAGTTATATAGTAAATGTGCAAATAATTTTTAAACACGATCATTTGTATAGTTCTCCTAGGGGAGAAATTCTAATTTGAAAGGGAAATTTAAGAGATATTTATCTAAAATCACCATATATGGCATTTAGAATATGTTAGTCTTTTCTTCTCTTCCTTCTATAATTTTAATATTCAGGATTATTTTTCTTAAATTTAAATAAAGTAGTTGCATGAAATATGGGAAGGTAATCTACAAAACAAGTTACAGTAAAGGGAAATTATTTCTATATATTTTCTTTACATCAAGTCCAGGTTATTCTACTCTTTGCAATTCCTGTAATCCAAAGGAAGCTACAACTATAAAATGGATTTAGTGTGTATGATAATAACAAAGGCATATAATATAGTGGTTTACTGAATCTCAAACATTGTTTTAGTGATGGAGAAGCTGAGGCACAGAGATATTAGAAAATTTACACAAAATCAAACAGCTCATTAATACCAGACTAGGATTCTAACCCAAATTTCAAGCTCCTAGATTAAAATATATTGACATATATATAGTTGCTGTTGTTAAATACCATTGAGTCAGTTCTGACTCAGAGCAACCCCGAATAGACTTTTCAAGAAGTTCCTGGTTGCTTTGAGCCATCGACTTTGGGGTTCAAAGTCAAGTGCTTATAGCACCACACCAGAACTATTTATATATGAGGATACATTACTTAGAAAAAAAAATTATAAAATCATGAATATTTCTCATTAATGAACTCTGCAAGGAAGTCAGGAGAGAATGCAATTTCTTTTAGAAAAGGTATTCATAAATGCATTGTCTACTTAAAGGAATAAATTTAAGTAAAGTGAAGATTTCAAGAAA
This sequence comes from Chrysochloris asiatica, assembly GCF_000296735.1. NCBI lineage: Eukaryota > Metazoa > Chordata > Mammalia > Afrosoricida > Chrysochloridae > Chrysochloris > Chrysochloris asiatica. The sequence continues at coordinate 12,692,532 of NW_006408606.1, read as the reverse complement.
ATTTACCAGTTTATATTTTTTGGATGCCAAAGTAATTGTGTATTTCCCCAGCATTTCAAGCAGTAAGGATTCTGCTGTTGTTGTTGGGTGCCATGGAGTCAGTACACTGCCAGGTCATGGGCCAACCTCACAATTGTTATCATGCTTGAGCCCATTGATGCTGCCTTTTGGTACAGTGACTATATTCCTTCCATCTTCTTTTGATGCTTTCTTCATCATTCAGTAATTTGCCCAGAGAATCCTTCAATAATGAAAGTCGAAGCTTGAATATTTTTCTTCACTTCTCCCAACTTGAGAAATGCTGAGCATGTTCATCTTTTTGGTTTTCTGACTCCAGGTCTTTGCACATTTTGTTGTAACATTTGACTTTGTCTTCTCGAGCTGACCTTTGAAATTTTCTGTTCAGCTCTTGTACCTCCTCATATCTTCCATTTGCTTTAGCATCTCTACACTGGAGACCATGTTTAAGTGTCTTTTCTAACATCTGTTTTGATGTTTTCCTTCTTTCTTGTCTTTTTAATGCCATTTTTCTTTCTTCATGTACGATGTCCTTGATGTCATCCCACAACTCTTCTGGTGTTCTGTCTTTAGGGTTTAATGTATGAAATCTTTTCTTCAGATGATCTCTAAATTCAGGTGAGATATATCCAAGGTCACATTTTGGCTCACGTGGACTTGTTTTCATTTTCTTCAGCTTCAGTTTGAATTTGCATATGAGCAATTGATGGTCTGTTCTACGATCTGCCATGGCCTTATTTTGACTGATGATAAAGAAGTTTTCCATCTTCTCTTTCCACAGATGTAGTCAATTTGTTTTCTGTGTATTCCATCTGGTGAGTTCCATGTGTCTACTCATCTCTTATGCTGTCTAAACAAAGGTATTTGAAATGAACAAATCATTGATTTTGCTGAATTCTATCATGCAATTTCCAGAATAATTTCTATCATCAAGGCCATATTTTCTAATCACTTCTTCTTCTTTGTGCCCAACCTTTGCATTCCAATCACCACTAATGATCAATACATCTTGATTGCATGTTTGATCGATTTCAGATTAAAGAAATTGGTAGAATTCTTCTATTTCATCCTCAGTGGCTTTAGTGGTTGGTTTGGAAATTGTAATAATAGTGGTAGTAACTGGTCTTTCCTGTAGGCACATAGATATTATCCTATCACAGACAGTGTTGTACCTCATGACTGATCTGGATATGTTCTTTTTGACAATGAATGCAACACCATTCCTCTTCAATTTGTCATTTCTGGCATAGTAAACCATGTGGTTGTCAGATTCAAAATGGCCAATACCAGTCCATTTCAACTCACTAGTGCCTAAGATATTGATGTTTATGCATTCCATTTCATTTTTGACAATTTCCAATTTTCCTAGATTCATACTTCGTCTGATAGCATATTGGTTACAAATCAGGCTGCTAACCTCAAGGTCAACAGTTCAAAACTACCAGCTGTTCCACAAGAGAAAGATGAAGCTTTCTGCTCCCATAAAGATTTACAGCCTCACAAACCCTGTGCAGGGTCATTATGAGTCAGAACCAATTCCACAGCTCATAATCAACCAACCAACCATCCAATGCCTATGATATTAATGTTTATGCATTCCATTTCATTTTGGATAATTTCCAATTTTCCTAGATTCATACTTCATACATTCCATGTTCTGATTATTAATGAATGTTTACAGCTGTTTCCTTTCATTTTGAGTTGTGCCCCATCAGCAAATGAAGGTGCCACATGTTTTTCCCCCATGTGCTTTAGTCCATTATCGTCATCATGGTCAAGTATACTTTGAGGAGGCAGCTCTTCCCTAGTAGCATTTTGAGTGCCTTCCAACATGAAGGGCTCATTTTCCAGCACTCTATCTGACAGTGTTTCTCTGCTATTCATAAGGTGTGCAGTGACAACATATTCAGAAATAGTTTATCACTCCTTCTTCCTATCCTGTCTGTGTGTAGAAGCTCATCTGAAAACTGTCCACTGTGGGTGACCTTGCTGGTATTTAAAATACCGGTGG
>NW_006408606.1:12681845-12689618 GCF_000296735.1 Chrysochloris asiatica | reverse complement strand
AAATGGTTGAACATCAACAATTTCGTTTTGGTACAGTTACTCTGTGTTTTCCTTCCATCTTCTTTTGATGCTTTCTGCATCATTCAATAATTTGCCCAGAGAATCTTTCAATAATGAAAGTCGAAGCTTGATTTTTTTTTGTTTTCAGTTCCCCCAACTTGAGAAATGCTGATCATGTTCTTCCTTTCTGGTTTTCTGATTCTGCATCTTGTGCATTTTATTGTAATATTTGGCTTTATTTTCTCGAGTTGATCTTTGAAATTTTCTGTTCAGCTCTTGTACCTCCTCATGTCTTCCATTTGCTTTAGCATGTCTACACTGGAGAGCAAATTTCAGTGTGTCTTCTGACATTCATTTTGACCTTTTTCTTCTTTCTTGTCTTCTTAATGACATTTTGCTTTCTTCATGTATGATATTCTTGAGGTCATCCCACAACTCTTCTGGTCTTCAGTCTTTAGTTTTTGATGTATCAAATCTGTTCTTCAGATGATCTCTAAATTCAGGGGGGATATATTGGAGGTCATATTTTGGCTCTCTTGGACTTGTTTTCATTTTCCTTAGCATTGATGGTCTGTTCCACAGTCTGCCCCTGGCCTTGTTTTCATTGATGATATGGAGCTTTTCCATTGTCTCATTCTGCAGATGTAGTCAATTTGATTTCTATGTATTCTATCTGGTGAGGTCCATATGTATAGTTGTCTCTCATGCTATCTAAAGAAGGTATTTGAAATGAAGTAATCATTGGTGTTTCAGAATTCTATCACTCATTCTCCAGCATCGTTTCTATCACCAAAGCCATATTTTCCAACTACTGATCCTTCCTTTTTGGTCCCAACCTTTGCATTTCAATCACCAGTAATGATCAATACATCTTGATTGCATGTTTGATCAATTTCAGATTCAGGGAGTTAGTAGAATTCTTCTACTTTTTCCTCACTGACTTTAGTGTTTGGTGTATAAATTTTAATAGTAGTAGTATTAAGGGGGCTTCCATGTAGGCACATGGATATTACCCTATCACAGACAGCATTGCACCTCATGACTGATCTGGAGACGTTCTTTTTGGCAATGAATGCAACTCTATTCCAGTTCAATTTGTCATTTCTGGCAAAGTAAACCATTTGATTGTCAGATTCAAAATGGCCAATACCAGTCCATTTCAGCTCACTAATGCCTAAGATATTGATGTTTATGCCTTCCATTTCATTTTTGACAACTTCCAATTTTCCCAGATTTATATTTTGTACATTCCATGTTCCGATTTTCAACGGATGTTTACAGAAGTTTCTCTTCATTTTGAGTTATGCCACATCAGGAAATGAAGGTCCTGCGGGCTTTTCTCCCAATGGCTTTACACCAATTGTGTCATCACAGTCAACTCTTTTTTTAGGAGACAGTTGTCCCCCAGAAGCATTTTGAGTGCCTTTCAGCCTGAGAGACTGATTTTCTGGCACTATATCTGATAGTGTTTCTCTTCTATTCATAAGGTTTTCAGTGACTAAATGTTCAGATATACTTCACCACTCTTTCTTCCTAGTCAGTCTTCATCTGGAAGCTCATCTGAAACCTGTCAACCATGGGTGACCCTGTTGGTATTTAAAATACCGGTGGCATCGTTTTCTGAATCACAGCAACTCACAAGTCACCACAGTATGACAAACTGACAGGCTATAGTCAAGTAAATAGTATGAAACAGAGACATACATGGGGTCCCCAAATGTCAGAATCAAAACTTAATGACAATAGGCTTGGTTCTGGTATATTTATTTCTATATATTTATCTACCATATATATCTATAGATATATATTGCTGGTGATAAGTGTCGTCGAGTATATTCCTAATCCTAGTGACCCAGTATATGATTTCTGAAGAGCAGTTGATATATTTGAATCACCAACCCTGTGGTTAGCAGTCAAGTACTTAGTCACCAGTGACAATACCAATACTTATCCTACAGTGACATACCAGGAATTGACTGTGAGGTCCATTTGAACTGCAAGGTCAGCAGTTCAAACTCACTAGTCACTCCTCAGAAACCCTACATTGGGTCGCTATGAGTCGGTACCAACTCAATGGCACTAAGCAATAGCATACTTTTAGGAATTGGATCATACTATAAAGTGGACTGGCAAATCTAAAATTTGTGTGTAGTTTGGTAGGTTAGAGACACGACAGGAGTTGAAGATACAGTCTTGAAGTAAAATTTCTTGTACTGTCAGAAATCTTAATTTTTGCTCTTAAGGCCTTCCAGCTGATTGGATGATTGCAGATTTTAAGTACTTCTACAAAATACCTTAACAGTAACCTCTAAATGTTGTTGATAGGTACCGTCAAGTAGGTCCTGACTCATAGGGGTTTGACAAAAAATACTGGGTACCATAGCCTAGACAGAAGGATTATTGGTGGCACAGTAGTTAAGCACTTTACAGTTAATTAAAAAGACAGTGAACTGAACACAGCAGCCCATTCATAGAAGAAAGATGTGCCAGTATGCTTCCATAAAGATTACAGGCTAGAAAACCCTCTGTAGAAGTTCTTTTCTGTCTTATAGGGTCACTATGGTCAGAATTGACTTGAAGGCTATTGGTATGATTTGTTGTTGTTGTTGTTGTTAGGTGCCATCGACTCGGTACCGACTCATAATGACTCTACTACCTTAAGAAAGAAAGAGAAATGTCTTCTCTGGGGAAGTCTGAGTAGTATATATTTTACACTTTTTTTTGCAACTCCCGGTACACATTAGTTCAACGAAATGGAAAGAAATTTGCAGTAAGGAAGCCTGTTTAAATCTGACCAATTGTTTTACAAATATCCAGTAAATATTTCAAGTAACAAATGATCCTCTGAAGAAGGCTACTATAGTTGGAAGTTATATGGGAACCTCTGTCAATAAGTAATCCAAATTTCAATCCTTCCAGCATAATCATGTATCAGTACTTTGCAAACTGGAAGGTTTTATGTAGATTCCTATCTACATAAATGTGAGACTTAGAAACCAATATCTTCATAGTCAAATATGCATTTTTGTATCTGTATAGTAAAAAATATGGATATTTTGAACAGCATATAGAGGGAGGCAAGCCGACCCCACCCTCACCCCAATAGTCTTAAATAAGGAATAAACTTCACAGTCTATTTGTGTTTCATTTATTCTTTTGTCTCAGGAGGTTTACAGTTTAGCTAATGTTTCTCTCTTTTCCAGTTCATATCACAGCAATCTGCCCTTTGACAAGAAACTTGACTTTATGTCTTGCTACAGTTAGCACATGGCATTTTTCTTGAAGAAATGAGGATTCTGACCTTTTCAGAAAAACCACAGTGAGGCTGTTCTTTGTTCATTACAAAATTGACCACTTCTCTATATATGATTACAAGTATCTTCAGATCTAAGAAAGCAAACTGAAGTTAAAAAAATCAAATCCAGCCACATTGACAACTCAGAAGATGGGTTTCATGTGTGCATATATGTGTGTGTGAGAGAGAGATAGAGAGACAAAGAAAGAAGTCTATGCTTTTAATATTAGAAATGTTTTATGTTCAACTTTTTTTCCTTGTTAAATTCAGACCAAAATTTGAGTAGTCTCCATTCAATTATTATCTACCATATTCATATTAAAACACAAATAGACAAGAGGAGGAGTACAAAAGTTAATGGTCTCTGAAATAAAAGCATTTCATATGTTAAAATCTAAATTGGATGTGAAGTTTAGCTTCAATGTGTCTCCAAGGTTTTAGAAGTAGTAGAATTCAGCTTATGGTACTTCAAATGCTCTAAAACTGGCAAGATGATTTTCAACTTGACATAAAAAGAAAACAAAGGAAGATCAAACCAGAAAAATCATAAGACAGCAGCAAACACAATATTGTGTTTGACATTACATGAGTGGTTGCTGGTTGTTAATGTATGGGAGGGTGTGGGGTTGCTGTGTAGGAAATAAATAACACCTGACAGGTGTTTTATTTAGGTCTTGCCCTTTATTATTTAAACATACACAGCACTGCAAATACAGTGTGAGGGGGAAGGGAGAAAAGAAAAAATAAGAGGTCAAGGTTTCTACTCTATGGCCTTAGGTCTCCTGGCAGACATCTGGCCAGATTCCCTGAAGTGCTGGAAAGGTGACTAACTTAGAGAGCTTTGTTGGTTTTTTGTTTTTGAAAAATGCTGCTCAAATGATCCTATTTGTATTGGCAAATCAAAGCAAGTCTTGAGACTTATATTACTTTCCCATTCAATTTTTTTCTTTTAGCCTTTAAAAACAAACAAACAAACAAAAAAACTACTGAATCTTTTCACATTATTAGCACTCATTTTGAATCATTTACAACTTCTGCTTTATAATTTAAACTTGCCATTGTATGATGCTGTAGTATAAGCACTGGACCACAAGATCAGTTTTAACAGCAAGGCCAGAGGTTTGACCCACCAGCTGCTCCTCAGAAACCCTATACAGAGTCGCTTGAGTAGGAACCAACTCAATGGAACTTAAGTAGTACTTTTCTAACATCAGTTCCATTCTGTAATATTAGTTCTTAATGTTTTTGTCCATCACTCATCTGTCACTTTGTACTATAGTGGTTTGGGTGTTGCTGGAAGCTAAATCACGAGTATTTTAAATACCAGAAGGGTTACCCATAATGAACAAGTCTCAGCAGATCCTCCATGCTTGGATAGACTAAGGAGAAGAAGCTTCCAAATGGTTAGTCATTGAAACCTAATGAATGTTGTTGTTGTTATGGGCCATGGAGTTGGTTCCAACTCATAGTGACCCTATACAGGATTTCCGAGGCTGTAAATCTATACAGGAGCAGAAAGTCTCATCTTTCTCCCACAGAACAGCTGTTAGTTTCAAACTGCTGAGCATGAGCTTAGCAGCCCGATTCATAACCACTACGTTACCTGATGAATAGCTGGAGAATATTGTCATATACAATACTTAAAGATGATCCTGTCTGGATGGAAGGCACTAAACGTCCCACTGGAAAAGAGCTACAACTTCAAAAAAGAGCTGACGTGAATAGCTTGAATGATGTGAACCTTTCAAGGCCATCACTTGCTGATGTAGCTCATCTCAAAAAAACAACAAAAAACAGCTGCGAACATCCAATAGGAATGTGGAATGCACAAAGTATGAATTAGGGAGATTAGAAAGTGTCAAAAAGTAAAAGAACATCAAGAATGCATATGATTCCCTGCCCTCCGCCCCCAAACAAAACAAAACAAAAACAGAGGGAATAGAAGCAAATACTGAGTACTGTAGAATGCTGATACATGGAGGGGATTATAATCATTGCAATGAAATGATGAGTGTATAACCGATGTTCTTCCATGTAAACTATCATTCAGCTCTGATATTCTAGGTTTGTTGTTGTTTTCTTAGGCGCTGTCAAGTCAGTTTCGAATTATAACAACCTTATTCAAAACAGAATGAAACACTGACTGGTTCTGCGCCATCCCCAAAATCATTATTAAGCTTGAGCACACTGCTGTGTCAATCATTCTCATTAGGGGGTCTTCCTTTTTTCCTCTGCCACTCACTTTAGCTAGCATGATATCCTTCTCTAGAGACAGGTTCCTCCTGATAATAAGTCCAAAGTATGAGAGACAAAATCTGGCCATCCTGAAATCTGAAGAGCCATCTGGCTTTATTTCTTCCAACACAGATATATTTATTCTTTTAGCAGTCTATAGTAGTTTTAATATTCGATTCCAACACTATAACTCAAAAGCATCAAATCATCCAAGGTCTTCCTTATTCACTGTCCAACTTTCACATGCATATGAAATTATTGAAAACACCGTGGTTTGGGTCAGTCACACCTTAGTTCTCAATCTGATGTCTTTGCTCTTGAACACTTTAAAAAGGTCTTGTGCACAAGATTTGCCAAATGTAATATGTCATTTGATTTCTTGAATGATGTTTTCATGAGTGTTGATAGTAGATCCAAGCAAAATGAAATCTTTGGCAACTTCAATCTTTTCTCCATTTATCATCAGGAAGTATTTTAAGTCATCTTCATGTTCAACAAGCAAGGTTGTATCTTATGCACATCACAGGTTGTTAATATGTTTACCTTTAATCCTGAAGCCACGTTTTTCTTTATTTAATGCAGATTCATAAATTATTTGATCAGCATACAGATGGAATAAGTATCATGAAAGAATACAACCTTGGTGCACTACTGTCTTGATTTTAAACCATTCAATAGTCCCTTGTTAAATGGCCTCTTGGTCTACATAGAGGTTCCTCATGAGTATGAGTAAGTGCTCCAGAATATTCATTCTCCAAAATATCTTGTCATGATCTACACAGTGAAAAGCCTTTGCATAGTCCAAAAAGCACCTGCAAACATCTTTCTGGTATTCTCTGCATTCAACCAAGATCCATCTCATGTAAGCAATGAAATCTCTCATTTCAAGTCCTCGTCTGAATACAGATTGAACCTCTGACATTAGTGAATTGAAATGGACTTCTATTAGCCATTTTGCCCCAGACAATCATATATGCCTGGAACAACAAATTCAAGAATTACTTCACATTCCTCTTCAAAAAGAACTTTTCAAGATCTGTCTTGAAATACAATTATGTGATAGAATAATAGCTATACACTTACAAAGAAGACCAGTTAATACAACTATTATTCAAATTTTGTACCAATCACCTAAAGCCAATGATGAGGAAATTGAAGAATTCTATCAACTTCTTCATTCAGTCTGAAATTGATCAAACATGCAATCAAGATGTATTGATAATTACATATGAAAGGAATGCAAAAGCTGGAAACAAAGAGAAAGGATCCATAGTTGGAAAATATGCCTTTGGTGATAGAAATGATGCTGGAGATGACATGATAAAATTATGCAGGACCAATGATTTACTACATGGCAAATACCTTTTTCCAACAACATGAGCAGTTGCTATGTAAGCGGAAGTCATGAAATGGAATATACAGGCGTCAAATGGACTACATGACCCCTATGTATTCCAACTTATAGGAAGAAAAGATGGATAAGATCAATACCATCATACAAAACAAGATCAGGGGACACAGCAGCACTTCATGGCAGATAGGGTAGAGGTGCAGTGAATTTCATTGTCAGCAATATCACAGATTAAGAGGGGAAGCAGGCTCAGGGTAGAGCTCCAAAACTCTGAACCACATAGGTAGGAATATATTAAAAGGTTGAAAGCTTATAGCAAATTGAACTTTTAGCAGAAGGAGGAAATCACATACTTTTGAATCTGCTGGGCTCAGAAGCCCAGAGCCGACAATTTGGGTGAGACCAAATGGCAAAACCAAACAGGGGAACAGACCCGCCATGGAATAATGCCACAGGAACCTCGGAGTAAAGTTGGACAATACACTTTCTCAGTTTTGCTTTGTTTTGATTTTAGATTTTTATTTATTTTTTGTATCTGTTCATTGGCCATCCACTGTTTGTGCACCTCCATTCTGGTGACTAGAGAAGGTGCCTGAGCGAGTGGACCTGCCCCAATCCCCACCACTAGTGGGTTCTTCGGCCTTGCATGGGCACAGATAGCCTCAGCCAAAGAGATGGCCATGAACTGTTTTTCAACAGAGAAAAGGACAGAACAGGGGGGCGGGGTGGAGAGGGAAAGGGAGTTTAAAAACAAAACAGGCTTAAAATTAAATTAAATCCTGATGTATAGCATAACAACCAACAGTGGCATCTTGAAATTTATCAGATGGCCTTGAAGGCAAGAAGCTGAAAGAGAACATTAAAATCATACTCATATTAGGGTACACGTTTG
>NW_006408606.1:12680627-12681745 GCF_000296735.1 Chrysochloris asiatica | reverse complement strand
CCTTCTTTAAACTGGGCCCATTTGTGCTGTTCCCGTCTTCTCTGACCCCTCCCAGATAATGCTAATCTAACTCATGAGCTAGTGAAGTGTCTCGGAAGGCTTTCCTTGTTCCCTCTACCCCTTATTGATCTCCTTCCTTTGTATTGTCTCTGCTCCTTGAAGAACTGCCAGACAAGCACTGGCCTATTGACTACAAGGTTGGCTATTCTTTGGAAAACCTATAGAGAGTTTCTATGAGTTGAAATTAACTCCACGGCATTTAATGACAAAAAAAGAGTAAGATTTTGGAGTCCTAGTAGGATTAACACTGGACTGCTAACCACAAGATTAGTAGTTCAAACCCACCAGCTGCTCCTTGAAAACCTTATACAGGGCCACCAAGTCAGAACTGACTTGATGGCACTCAACAACAGCAAGAAACATGCACAATTTTATAAACATATTTTATTTCCTTAGATTGTAAGTTCCTAGAGAGTAGAAGACCTAATGATAGTAATTTTTGTTGTTCAGTGCTATCAAGTTGGTTTCAATCCATAGCAGCATGTATATCGGTTCTGGGAAGCAGTTGATTAGCTTGAACCCCCAATCTTGCTGTTCAAACTGAGTTTGCAGTCCAGCTTATTAACCCACAGTACCATACCGGGACTCCAATTATAGTAATGAATAAATATTAATTAAAAATTAGTAACCTTGGCAGATGTCAGTAAAAACATTAACTCTATACCAACTAGATGGACTATAATTAAAAGATAAATGTTGGCATGTATGCAGAGAAATTGGAAACTTTGTATGTTGTAGATGAGGTTGAAATTTATGTGGCTGTTTTAGAAAACAGTTTGACAGTTCCTTATGATTGGTGATGGCTGTGTGCCATAGAGTCTGTTCCAACTCATAGTGACCCTGTATATGGTTTCTGAGGCTGTAACTCTTTAGAGGAGCAGAAAGCCTCATCTTTCTCCCATGGAATTTTTGGTAATTTTGAACTGCTAACCTTGAGATTAACAGCCTGATTCATAACTACTACGCTATCAAAACACTTTATAACTATATGTTGTTGTTGTTAAGTGCCTTGGAGTCGGTTCCAACCCATAGCGACCCTGTACAGGGTTTCCGAGGGT
>NW_006408606.1:12671639-12679425 GCF_000296735.1 Chrysochloris asiatica | reverse complement strand
ACATTCATCCTATCATATGTCGTTTCATTAAAATTGTTACAATCACCTCCATGCATCATCAAACAAGCAAAGGGTACACCCACAGGCCTGCCCCCCAATGATCAGCACACAGCTCCTCTCCCTGCCTGAGTCCAGTGTCCCTAGCGGCTCCAGCTGTTCATGTCATTGTCTCTGCCTTCATTTCTGGAGTCACTACTTCACTGGGTAGGGCCCTGCACCCTGCTCTTCTCACTTGATGGTCCCAGGGACCTCTAATCCTGGACTGCAAAATCAATCACTCTTCTCCTTTTGTTACAAAACATCTACCTTTACATTTTCAACCCTCACAGTCAATCTTGAGAGCAATCATTCACTATTGTACCACAAGAGTCTTATCCCCATCTCTTTCATTAGAACCATACCAAAAGATTGGAAACCATTCAGTGGAGATTTTACCTTACCCCACACTGTCTGGAACTAAGCTCCCTCTTGAAAGCCTGTAAGCTAGTCACTTCTTGCCCTTGTAGCCTCCCCCATTTTGGGCAGCCAATGTCTAAGTTGTCCATCCCTGTCAACCCTGTGTACCGAGGGAGTGGGAGTGATCCTTGTGGTGAAGATTTGTTCCCTTTTTTGACCTACTACATCCATAAGTATAGGTTGTTGTTGTTGTTAAGTGCCATCGAGTCTGTTCTGACCCATGATGACCATGAATAGGGTTTCCTAGGCTGTAAATCTTTATAGGAGCAGAAAGCCTCATCTGTCTCCCATGGAGCAGCTGGTAGTTTCGACCTGCTGACTTTGCAGTTCTCAGCCTGATTCTAGTAAGTATAGGTAAATTTCATCAAATTGTAGTGGGTTACTCTTTTTTTCTCTTCTTCTTTCTTCTTCTAGTGAATTTCTGATCATCCAGCCATTGAAACCAGGTCAAGTGTGTACTATCTGCAAGTATGGGTGTTCCTGTGCATCTCCCCTCACTTCACATCAGATGGACACTTCACTCTCTGCTCTAGTGCTCTATGGCCATGTCACTGCCTCTGGGCCCAGGAGTCCCTGGGTCTTGCCATATTGCTGGCCAACCATGTCTCTATCTGGGTTCACAGGAGTCTATTGAATGTGGTTGGACTTCGAGCTCAACTTCATTGCTGTTTTCCCCCCTCTTCCCCTTGTCGCTGACCAACATGGTCACCAGCTAGACACCATGCCTGCTCGTGTATTCCCCTTGAGTCTTAGTCTTGGAAGGGGGTTTGCTCTGAGGAACCCGAACACTTGTCTTGATGGCTCCTTGGTGAACAGCTTGCTTTTCTTGTAGTAGTCAATCAGACAGCTGTTATTGTTTTTCATTTTTCCTGCTAGTTTTTCTTCCACAATGTATCTTCTGTTCTTCTAGCTGCTCCTGGATGGTCTACTTGTCCTTTCAAGTGGAAATTTCCCAACTCAGATGATTCTGGATGGGGTTCAGGATTCCACCTATGGTCTTATGCAATGCAAAGTCTCCACAGGAAGCCTCTGTCACTTGGCAGCTTCTAGCCCCCTTTAATGTATTTCAATCAGTTACAGGCTGAAGATAGACTTAACAAGCTTTCTATTGTGATGTTTCTGGCTCTATCTTTCTCTCCTCCTCAAGTGTCTATTTCACAATGGTAGGCAAAGGAAACCAAGATTCAAAAGACAGCCAAGCATCTTAACATTATTCCCCTATTTTACCAATTCAAACCATGCCTCAATCCCTGTATCCCAGAGCCTTGTTGTTCCAAGGTTGTGCATACGTCATCATTTGCCTCTGTCCCACTTAGCCCATGCAAACCTGTCTAACTGTTCTCCCATCCACCTTGTTCTTCCATTCCCCTCCCTCTTCTTGTGTATGTACCCTGCTACCCACCCCAGCACCCAAGCTATCCTGTGCCTATTCCTTACCTTGTGCTCAATCTTTCCCTCCATCCTCCCACTCACTTTATCCCATACATCCTGGTGATCAGCAAATATATACATAATTTTGTTTTCCCATTAAGGATGCTTTGTTTTGTTTTTTTATCTTTCACAATAATGGTCCTATGCAGTATTTCTATCTTTGTAACTGACTAATTTCACTCATCATAATGTCCTCAAGGTTTATCCATGTTATGTGGTGGCTTGCAGCTTCTTTGTTGTTCTTCAAGGTAACATAGTATTCCATTATGTGTATGTAACAAAGTTTGCTTATCCATTCTTCAATTGATGGACTTTAAGCTGTCTCCATCTTTTTGCTATTGTAAATAATACTGCTATGAACATTGGTGTGCATATATCTACTCATGTTATGGCTCATATTTCTTGTGGGTAAATAACAAGTAGAGGAATTGCTGGGTCATAAGGAATTTCTATTTCCAACCTTCTGAGAAAGTAGCATATTGTTTTCCAGAGTGGTTGGACTATTTTGCAATCCCACCAACAATGTAGGAGGATCCCAGTCTCTCCGCATCCTCACCAGCATTTGTAGTTCTCTACTATTTTGATCTTTGCTGTTATTGCTGGTGTGAGATAATAGCTAATTTTTGTTTTGATTTACAACTCTCTAGTGGCTAGTGATCAAGAACATTTCTTCATATGTTTGTTGGCTGCCTGGATCTCCTCTTTGATGAAGTGTATGTTCATGTCCTGTGCCCATTTACTTGGGTTATTTGTGTGTGTGTGTGTGTGTGTGTGTGTTTGTTTTTGTTTTTTTCTTGTAGAGGTGTTACAGTTTCCTATATATTTTAGAAATTGGTCCCTTATCCTATGTGTCGTTGCAAAACATTTTTTTTTCCCATTCTGTGGGTTCCAATTTTACTCTTTTGGTGAAGTCTTTTGATGCATATGAGTTTCTAATTTTTGGTATGTTCCAATCATCTATTTTGTCTACTTTGGTTATAGTTTTCAAAATGTTTGGTAGTCTGTGTATGCCCTGAATTAGAACCCTCACATTTGTCCCTATTTTTTATTGATGACCTTCATAATTTTGGGATTCACATTTAGGTCTTTAATCTAAGCTGAGTTGGTATTTGTATAGGGTGTGAGGTAAAGAAAGGTCTTGTTTCAATCTTTTCCGTACCACTTTCCAGTTTGGCCAGCACCATCTGTTAAAGAGTCTGTCTCCTCCCCATGCAATATACCTAGGCACTTTGTTGAAAATCAGTTGGCTGTATGTGGATGGGTTAATTTCTGCATTCTTGATTCTGTTCTATTAAGCAATTTATCTTTCATTGTACCAGTACCAGGCTGTTTTGACCAGTGTAGACATGTAGTAAATTTTGGAATTGGGGAGTGAGAGGCCTCCAACCTTGTTCTTCTTCTTAAGCAGTGCTTTGCTTATCCTAGGCCTGTTTCCTTTCCATATGAAGTTTGTAATTGATTTTTCCATCTATTTGAAGAATGCCGCTGGAATCTGGATTGGGATCCCATTATATGTGGAAGTTGCTGTGGGCAGTATTGACATTGTCACAATGTTGCATGTTCCTGTCCAGGAACATGATGTATTCTTCCACCTTTTTAAATTTCTTTTGGTTTCTTGTAGTAGTGTTTTATAGTTTTATTTGTATAGGTCCTTTATTTGGCTGGTTATGTTTCTTCCTAAATATTTCATCCTTTGGGAGGCTATTGTAAATGGTATTGCTTTCCTGATGTATTTTTTAGTGCTGTCATTGTTACTATAGAGAAATCCAACTGATTTTTATATGTTGATCTTATATCCTGCCACTTTGCTGAATCTTCCAATGAAGTCTAGTAGTTTTTTTACTGAGTCTTTGGGGGTTTCTATATATAGGATCAAATTGTCTGCAATAGAGAAAATTTTATTTCCTCTTTGCCAATTTGGATTCCTTTAATTTCCTTATGTTGTCTGGCTAAAACTTCCAAAAGAATATTGAATAGGAGTGGCAACAAAGGGCATCCTTGTCTGGCTCCTGTTCGCAGATGGAAGGCTTTCAGTTTCTCTCCATTGAGAGTGATGTAGACTGTTGGTTTTGTATATATGCTCCTGATTATGTTAAAGAATTTCTCTTTAATTTCTACTTTGTTGAGTGTTTTTATCAGTTAAGGATGTTGGATTTTGTCAAATGCCTTTTCTGCATCAATCAGTATGATCATGTGATTCTTTTCCTTTTTCTTACTTATATGGTGGATTACATTGATTGTTTTTCTAATGTTGAACCATCTTTACATCCCTTTTATGAAACTCACTTGGTCATGATGTATTATTTCTTTTGATTTGCTGCTGGATTCTGTTGACTAAGATTTTGTTGAAATTTTTGTGTCAATATTCATTAAGGATATTCAAACTTTCCTATATGATGGAGATATTCTACATGTAGATACTGATAATCAAGTGTTGCTAGTGTGATTCAGGAAATCTATTTTAAATTTTATTTAACTTTAATTAATTTAAATTTAAATAACTCTATATAGTCAGTGATTACTATAATAGTCAGTTAAGTTTAAGTCATTCATGACTGTGTGGTATTTGTTTTCTTCCTAAACATATCCTTAACAGGTACCCCACAAATTTTAAGTTCTTATCATCCTATTTTGAAAAGGAGCTTCTTTGTTTCCATCTAACAATCTCACTTATTTTTATAATCATATTTATATAATTTTACTCTCAAAATTGTGCTGTTCAAAACATTAATCACTAGCTACAAGTGGATATTTAAAATAAATAAAATAACTCAGTTATTCATTGTACTAGGCTTATTTTGAAGTCCTGATGTGGAGCTGTAGGATAAGCACTAGACTGCAAGGTCAGTTTGAACAGCAAGGTCTATGGGTCAGGCTCACCAACTGCTCCTTGGAAACCCTATACAGGATAACTATTAGTCAGAACCGACTCGACAGCCCTCATTGTAAGTAATTGACAGTCACATATATGGCTGCTATCCTGGACAATGTAGCTCTATACACAACAGAAGTAGGAATAAAATCTGATTACAGAAAACTTGAATGTCAAAAAAGAAATTGAAGGATGAATCCTTGGGCAGACTGCGACTGTATGGATGGGTGGAGATTTATGGCTAAGGAGAAATCAATGAAAATGTTATGTGATTGAACCTTGAAGATTGAACAAATGATGGCAGCATAGGGCAAGAGTGAGTAGAGAAAGATTGAAATGTAGAGGAAAGAGAAAAGAAAATGTCCAGTTCTAAACATGTTAAAGAAAAGGGACTCTTATTTGCTAGGTCAGTATTAGTCTCTTACTTAAGGAGCACTAGTGGTTATGTGTCAGGCTGCTAACTAAAAGATCAGCAACTTGAAGATACCAGCAGCTCCTCTGGAGAAAGATGGATTTACCACATCGGAAGTCCTTTACAGGATCAGTATGTTGCAAACTAATTCAATAGTACTTACCAACAACTAGTTTTAAATCTAATGATGTGGAGAATGTTTGTTTTAGTTTAGAGAACATAGGTATTTGGAAATAAAAAAAGGAAAAGGTCACTATTTCCTACACACATACCTTTATTTCTCTCTGTAAAGATGAAAACCAATCATAGTCATTAAAAAAAACAAAACAATAATTACTAAAGGAACAAAAAGAGATAACAGAGGTATGTTGGGGGAAGGACAATGACATTGTTAGCAAATCACTTCACTCGCATTAGTAAATACTTTTTTTCTAAAAATCTTTTTTTTTTTTCAGAACAGGAAATTCTGCTTTCCACATTCTTCAAGAAACCACATGGCCCTGGGGCCAAGATGTCTGGAATGAGAGTCTCCCAGAAAGCTCCTCTGTGGGAACTAGAAGATGAAAGAAACCTGGATGTAATTTAAGCATTTATTTAACAAAACATATCCTGTTAAATATGTTTTTTAATCTAGTAACTTTTATAATGCTTTGCATAAATTGGATATCTCAGAGTATTTATCAATAGAAAGGAAGGAAGGAAAAGGAAATGAAAGAAGGAAGACAAAAAGAAGTGAAAGGAATAATGAAAGGTTCATTGTACATAAAGTTGATGTTATTGTGAAGTGCTATAGTGTAGGTTCCAATTCATAGAGACCCTATGTATAACAGAACAAAACACTGCCTGATCCTGCACTCTTCTCCTACTTGGTCCTATGTTTAAGCTCATTGTTGCAGCTTTGTGTCAATCCATCTCATTGAGGGTCTTCCTCAATTTTATTGACTCTCTACTTTTTCAAGCAGTGTCCTTTTTCAGAGACTTGTTCCTCTTGATAATGTGTCTACAGTACATAAGATAAAGTCTAGCCTTCCTTGCTTCTAAGGAGCATTCTGGCTATACTTCTTCCAAAACAGATTTATCCATTCTTCTGGAAGTTCATGGTGTATTTAATATTCTTCATCACAATATAATTCAAATGCATCAATTGAAATGAGGCGTTTGCAATGAGGCATTTGAAAATACTATGACTTGAGTCAGGTGTACCTTAGTCTTGAAAGTGATTTATTTGCTCACTTAAAATTAGTGTTTTGAAGCAGATATGTCCAATGCAATAACTACTTTGGTTTCTTCACTTCTACTTCTATGGGCATTGACAGTGAATCCAAGTAAAATGAAATCCTTGATATCAGTCATTTCTCCATTTATCATGATATTATTTATTGGAATGCTTCTGGAGACTTTAGTTGTTTTTGTTTTGCTTTGTTTTGTTTTTTTATGTTGAGGTGTAATCCATACTCAAAGCTGTAGCCTGAACTTCAACAATAAATGTTTCATTCAAGTCATGCTAGCTTTCAACAAGCAAGGTTGTGTCATCTTCATATTGCAGGTTAAGTCTTCTAATTCCAATGCCCCTTTATTCTTCATATAGTACAATTTCTTATATTATTTGTTCAGCATACAGATGAATAATTATGGTAAAAGGATACAACCTTGATACACATCCTCCCTGCTGTCAAACCTTGTAGCATCTTTTCTTGTTATTCTAATGACTTGGTCTAAGTATAGGTTACACATGAACACAAGTAAGTGTTCTGGGATTCCCATTCTTCACAGTGTTATCCATAATTTATTATGATCTACACAATCCAATACTTTTGCATAATCAATAAAATACAGATAAATTTCTTTCCAGTGTTCTTTGCTTTCAACCAAGGTTCATCTAACATCTGCAATGATATCCCTCATTTCACATCTTCCTCAGAATCCAGCTAGCATTTTTGACAACTTTACATGAAGTACTATTTTTAAAATGACTTTCACTAAACTTTACTTTTTGTGATATTAATGAGTTTGATCATTTTGATATATTTTGAATCACTTTTCTTTGGAATGACACAAATACGGATCTCTTCCAGCCCGTTGGCCACTCAGTCTTCCAAATTTCTTGGCATAGACAAGTCAGCATTTCTAGTGCTGTTTCTGTTTGTAAAAATATCTCAGTTGGTATTCTGTCAATTCATGGAGATTTGTTTATTGCAAACACCTTCAGTGCAGCTACGTCTGGAAATGCTGAACCCTGATCAATTCTTTTTGGTACAATGACTAGATATCACTTCAATCTCCTTTTAATGTTTCCTTTGTTATTCAATATTTTGCCCATATTATTGTTAGGATCATCAAATCTGCTTTGACTCATAGTGAACCTATGTACAAAGGAACAAATTATTGTCCAATCCTCTAATGTCCTTAAATTTTATGTTTGGGCCCACTGTTACAGCCAATGTGTGAATTCATCTAATTGGGGGTCTATGTCATTTTTGCTGGCCCTGTACTGTGCTATGGATGATGTTCTTTCCCAGTGATTGGTTCATACTGATGACATGTCCAAAGTATGTGAAACAAAGTTAACCACCTTGCTTCTAAAGATCTTCAGTGTAGAGTTGAACAAAAAATTT
>NW_006408606.1:12668749-12670924 GCF_000296735.1 Chrysochloris asiatica | reverse complement strand
AAAACTAAGGTCCACCTGATCCAAGCCATGTTATTTTCAATAGCCTCATATGGATGTGAAAGCTGGACAGTGAATAAGGAAGACCATAGAAGAATTGATGCTTTTGGGTTATGGTGTTGGAGGAGAATATTGAAAGTGCCATGGGCTGCCAAAACCTCACCTCTCATTCTTCGGACATACTGTCAGGAAAGACCAGTCACTGGAGGATATTATGTTTGGTAAGGTTGAGGGTCAAAGAAAAAGAAGAAGACCCCCAGCGAGATGGATTGACAAAGTAGCAGCATCAATGGGCTCAAGTGTGGCAATGATGGTGATGTTGGCCCAGATTGGGCAGTGTTTTGTTCTGCTATGCATAAGGTCACCATGAGTCAGACTGACTCGATGGCACCTAACAGCAACAACATGGGCAAGATATTAAATAATGTAGGAAGAATAAAAAAAAAGAGAGAAGGAATACAGAGTCACTGTACCAAAAAGAATTGGTCAAAATAGAATCCTTCAATATTGGCACTAAAGGCTCTTTTTTCCTTCAATACTTTCTGTTTGAGTTGTATATTGTCACAGTTTATGTCATTAAGAAAAGATATTTAGAATTAATATATCATGTGACTTTCAAAATTATATCATGCAATTTCCAGCATATTTTCCAATTACTATTCTTTTACCTTTGTTTCCAATACTCATATTCCAATCAACAGCAATTATCAATGTATGTTAGTTGCATGTTTGATCAGTTTAAAACTACAGATGCTTTTTTAAAATCTTCAATTTCTTTATCCTTGATATTAGTGGTTGGTGTCCAAATTTGAATAATGCTGTATTAACTGGTTTTGCTTGCTGTTGTTGTTGTTAGATGCCATCAAGTCAGTACTAACTCCTAGTGACCCTATGCATTTACCAACCTTGATATCTTTCTTCAGTGCATGGTTCCTACTGATAATACTTTGAAGTATGGGAGACAAAGTCTGGCCCTCTTGGCTTCCAAGAAGCTCTCTGGCTGTACTTCTTTCAACACAGATCTGTTTGTTTTTTTGGCAGTCCATGGTACTTTTAATACTCTCCTCCAAAACCATAATTCAAATGCATCAATTCTTCTACTGTCTTCCTTATTCACTGTCCAACTTTCACTTGCATATGAGATTATTACCCTATCACTAGCAATGTTGTACTTCAGGACAGATCATGAAATGTTTTTTATTCAAGTAATGTGATGTCATTTCTCTTCAGTTTGCCATTCTTGACATGGTAGACCATATGATTATCTGACCACTACTCATTTGTCAGTTTACCATACTGGGGTATCTTGTGCATTGTTGTGATTCTGGAAGCTATGCCACTGATATTTTAAATGCCAACAGGGTCATCCATGGTAGAGAGGTTTCAGATAAGCTTCTAGACTAAGACAGATTAGGAAGAAGGAGAGATGGATGAATTATGAGTATTTAGTCACCGAAAACCTTATTAATATCAATGGATCACTGCTTTTACCAGAATATCAAAAATTGTGATGTGCCATAGAGTAGGTTCCAATTCATAGAGACTCAGAATATTGTCAGATATAGTGCTGGAAAATGAGTACCTCAGGTTGGAAGGTACTCAAAATGCAACTGGGAAAGAGCTACCTCCTTAAAGTACAGTTGATCATGAAGACAAAAATAGAGTGACATCTTTGGGGCCTTCATTTGTTGATAGGGCACAGCTTATAATGAAGGGACACAACTATAAATATCCATTAATAATCAGAATATAGAATGTATGAAGTGTGAATATAGGAAAACTGGAATTTGTGTCAAGAACACAAAACAAAATATGAAAAGACCTTGATTAGAAAGCCAAAAAAGAAGAGCACACTCAACATTTCTAAAGTTGAGGGAATTGAAGAAAAATTTCAAAGCTTGGCTTGCAAAATTAAAGTATTATCATTGTTAAAGCTTAAGAAAAGATACCCATATTAAAATGAAAAAAAAAATTCTTTGTTGGGAACTAAACAACACAATCAGCCAATAGGACCTCATAGATGTGTACAGAGCATTCAACACAGCAACAGCACATTACACATTCTTTTCCAGTGCACATCGAACATTCTCAGAATAGACCAAGTGTTAGGCCACAAAACAAACCTCCATAAATTTACAAACAGCAAAATACTACAAAGCATCTTTTTAGACCACAATG
>NW_006408606.1:12667051-12668253 GCF_000296735.1 Chrysochloris asiatica | reverse complement strand
GAAAACTTAGAAGAGATGGATGCATGCTTAGAAAAACATGACCTACCTAAACTTATACAAAGTGAAGTAGAAAACCTGAACAGAAGCATAAAAAAAAGAATAAATTGATCAAGTCATCAAAAAACTCCCAACCAAAAAAGTCCAGGCACAGATGGCTTTGCTGGTATGTTTTAACAAACATTCAGGGGTTGCTGTCACCAATTCTACTCAAAGTATTCCAGAATATAGAGGAGGATGGAAACTTCCTAATACATTTTATGAAACAAGCATAACATTCATTATCAAAACCAGGTAAAGACGCCACTAAGAATGAAAATTATAGACCAATATCCGTCATGAACATAGATGCAAAAATTCTTAACAAATTCCTAGCCAGCAGATTCCAGCAGTACATCGAAATGATAATATATCACGATCATGTGAGATTCATATCAGGGAATGCAAGGATGGCTCAATATTAGAAAAAGCAATTAATGTAATCTACCATATAAGGAACTCTGGTAGTGTCGTGGTTATGAATGGGACTGCTAACCTCAAGTTCGGCAGTTCGAAACTACCAGATGTTCCATGGGAGAAAGATGAGGTTTTCTACTCCTGTAAAGATTTACAACCTTGGAAACCCTGTGCAAGGTCACTGTGAGTCAGAACTGACTCCACGGTACTTAACAACAACAACTATATAAATAAGAAAAAAGTAAAAGATCACATGATTATATCGATTGATGCAGAAAAGGCATTTGACAAAATTCAACATCCATTCCTGATAAAAACACTCCACAAAGTAGGACTTGATGGATAATTCCTCAACATAATTAAGAGCATATATACAAAACCAATAGCCTACATTACCCTCAATAGAGAGAAACTGAAAGACTTCTCTCTGAGAACAGGGACCAGACAAGGATGCCCTCTGTAACCACTCCTATTTAATATGTGCTAGCAGTCTTAGCAAGAGCTATATGGCAAGACAAGGAAATTAAAGGCATCCAAATTGGCAAAGAGGAAGTAAAACTCTCTCTATTTGGAGACGATATGATCCTATACATAGAAAACCCCAATGACTCAGTAAAAAAGCTACTAGACCTCACTGGAAGATTCAGCAATATAAGAATATAAAAGACTCAAAAATCAGTTGGATTTATCTATACCAATAACAAAAAAGCTGAAAAGGACATTAGGAAAGCAATACCATTACACACACT
>NW_006408606.1:12652783-12666710 GCF_000296735.1 Chrysochloris asiatica | reverse complement strand
GTGATATGCAAAAGATTGAAACAAGCCCTTTACCTCACACCTTATACAAAAACTAACTCAGCATGGATTAAAGCCCTAAATGTGAATCCCAGAATTATGAAGGCCATCAATGAAAAAACAGGGAGAAATGTGAGGGCCCTATTGCAGGTAATACATAGAACACCAAACATTTTGAAAACTGCACAAAGGTAGACAAAATAGATGACTGGGATATATTAAAAATTAAAAACTTATGTGCATCAAAAGACTTCACCAGAAGAGTAAAAAGGGATCCCACAGAATGGGAAAAGTTATTTTGCCACAACACATCAGAAAAGGGACTCATTTCTAAAATATATAGGAAACTACAACAGCTCTACAAGAAAAAAACAAATAACCCAATTAAAAAATGGGGACAGGACATGAACAGACACTTCACCAAGGAGGAGATCCAGGCAGCCAACAAACATAATGAAATAATGTTCACTATCACTAGCCATTGTTGCTGTTGTTAAGTGCCGTCGAGTTGGTTCCAAACCATAGGTACCCTGTATAGGGTTTCTGATGAGCAGCTGGTGAGCTTGAACCACCGAGCTTGCAGCTCAAACAGATTTGCAGTCTGGAGCATCAACCCACAGCACCACACCAGGAATAACCATTAGAGAGATGCAAATCAAAGCAAAAATGAAATATCACCTCATGCTAGCAATAACAGCAAAGGTCAAAAAAGTAGAAGGCAATAAATGCTGGTGAAGATGTGGAGAAACTGGGATGCTCCTGCATTGCTGGTGGTTTTGCAAAATGGTCCAACCTCTCTGGAAAGTAATATGGCACTTCCTCAGAAGGTTGGAAATAGAAATTCCTTTTGATCCAGCAATTCCTCTACTTGGTATTTACCCACAAGAAATATGAGCCATAACACGAGTAGATATATACACACCAATGTTCATAGCAGCACTATTTACAATAGCAAAAAGATGGAGACAGCTTAAGTGCCCATCAATGGAAGAATTGATAAACAAACTGTGGTACATACACACAATGGAATATTATGCTACCTTGAAGAACAACAAGGAAACTGCAAGCCACCACATAACATGGATGAAACTTGAGGACATTATGTTGAGTGAAATTAGTCACAAAAGGAGAAATACTGCATAGGACCACTATTGTAAAAGACTAAGAAAAAGTGTGTGTGGGGATTCTTTGCTGGTTACCAGGATGTGTGGGGTGGGGTGAGGGGAGTTAAGGGAATGTGGAGCATAGGATAGGGAATAGATTCAGGATAGTTTGGGTGCTGGGGCAGGGGTAATATACTAGGAGGGGTTGGGGAAAGGAAAAATGATATGGATGGGAGAACAGTTATGCAGGTTTGAATAGGCTAAATAGGACAGGGGTAAATAACGATGTAAGCATAACCTTGGAACAACAGGCTTTGGGATACAGGGATTTAGGCATGGTTGGAATGGGCAAAAGATGGGGAGATAATGTTAAGATGCTTGGCTGTCTTTTGAATCTTGGTTTCCCTTGCATACCATTATAAAATAGACATTTGAGGGGGAGAGAAAGGAATAACCAGAAATATCACCATAGAAAGCTTGTAAGTTCATCTTCTGCCTGTAACTGATTGGAATATCTAAAATGGGGTTAGAACTTACCCAGTGAAGGAGGCTTCCTGAGGAGCCTCTACATTTCATAAGAACATGGGTGAAATCCTGAACCCCATCCAGAATCTTCTGAGGTAGGAAGTACTCACTTGAAGTGGCTTCTGGATGATCAGAACTCAACTAGAAGAAGAAAGAACATGTAAAAAAAGAGTAATCTGATACAATTTGATGAACTTGACCTACACCTATGGATGCAGTAGCTCAAAAGAGGGAACAAATCTTTACAGAGAAGATCATTCACACCCCCTCGAAACACAAGGTAGACAGGGATGGGCAAATTGGACAAAATGGGGGGCTACAAAGACAAGAAGTGACTGGCTTACAAACTTTCAAGAGGGAGCCTAGATCCAGAGGGCCTGGAGGAAGATAGAATCTCCCCTGAGTAGTACCCAATCTGTCTGGGCAGGACTGATGAAGGGAGATGGGGATAGTACCATGAGGTACAATAGTGAATAATTGCAATCAGGATGGACTGTGAGGGTTGGAAATGTAAAGGTGGACATTTTGTAGCAAAAGGAGGGGAGTGGTTGACTTTGCAGTCCAGGAGTGGTGGTCCCTTGGACCATGAAGGGAGAAGAGAGGAGTGCGGGACCCTACTTAGAGAAATAGTGATACCAGAGATGGAGGCAGAGACAATGACTTGGCAAGATGGAGTGGCTGGGGACTCTAGACCCAGAGAGGGAAGGGGGTTCTAAGGCACTGTTTCCATATCTCTAACCTTTACCCAAAGAATTTTCTGCTCTTCGATTTCCATCACATCAAAATGGCAGTTTCAGCACTTCCTCAAGGAACTCAAACCATGTTCCTTTTCAGTGTTCTTTGAGTTTGGGGAACAAAATGAAATCTGAAGGGGCAAGATAAAGGCTGTGAGGTAGATGGGGTACGGTTTCACAACAAAATTCTCAGAGGATAGCCTTACTACTCCGCAAGAATGAGGGTACATTATCACAATGGGAAAAAATTTCTCTGTGCAACTTCCCTGGCCTTTTTCTCACCAATGCAGTTCTCCATTTTCTTAAAACTTCTTCTTCATAATCCCCCCTTATCCTCCTGTGTCTTTTGAGAAAATCTATCAAGATGATCCCATTGGGATACCAAAAAACCATAACCTCCTGACCTTTCTGTCTTGAATTGAACGGACCTAGCAGATAGATAGATCCCCTCTGAAGCTGCTGTCTTAATTGGACCTTTCTTTTGAGGGGCTGTGTTCTGATGACCAGAGGATAGGCTTGCAGGGTATACTCTTTGGTTGGTTGATGATGCATAGATGACATTGTAAACGTGGCAATGAAAGGACATCAATAGGATAAATGTAAAGCTAATGCTCTCCCATGTGAACTATCACATAACTAACACTAAAACATTAAAAAAAAATATTTACTGATGAACAGCCAAGACCACAACCTTCAGTGTGGGTTGCACCTTAGTGTTGCACTTTAGTCCAGTGTGGGTTCACCAACTGGACTAAAAAATAACATCAAGATAAATAGCAAAAAGATTGAAGTTGTCTAAAACTCCATATTGCTCATATGAGCCATCAACACTCTTGGAAGAAGTAGTCAAGAAATCTAATGAAATATTGCTTTAGGCAAGTCTGCTGAATAGGAGCTCTTTAAAGTGTTCAAGAGCAAAACTAGCAGTTATAGGACTAAGGTACACCTGTCCAAACAATGGCACTTTCAATAATCACATATGCGTGTGAAAACAGGACAGTGAATGAGGAAGACTGTAGAAGAACTGATGTATTTGCATTATGGTGTTGGTGGAGAACACTAAAAGTACCATGGACTGCCAAAAGAACAAACCAATCCGTGTTGGTAGAAGTATAGCAAGAATGCTCCTTGGAAGCTAGAATGACCAGACTTTGTCTCTCATACTTCAGACATAGTATGAAGAGGGACCAGTACTTAGAGAAGGACTTCATGCTTAGTAAAGTGGAGGTTTGTAGAAAAAAGAAATGAAAATGTGAGATGTATTGGCACAGTGGCAGCAGCAATGGGCTGAAGTGTAGTAGTGATTGTGAGACTGGCGTAGGACTAGGCAGTGTATTATGCTGTTGTACACAGTGTCACTATGAGTCATTGGCACCAAACAACTAACAATAATGATTATCTAAATCAAATGGCTATTTCACCTTACTAGTTTGTTTCTAAGATCCCTATCTTTATGCATCTCATTTTTGACAACTTTCAATGTTACTAGATTCATGCATACTTTCATTTTACTGGATATGTATTACTTAAATCATTTCAGCAAATGAAGATCCCAAAAGCTTTATTCCATTGCCATCATTAAAGTTGACTCTACTTTGAGGAGGAAGTTCTTTCACAGATATATACTTCATGCCTCCTAATCTGATGAGCTCATTTCTGTCACTATATTAGACCACGTTCCACTGCTATTCATAAGGTTTTCACAGGACAGGTTTTTCAGAAGTAGATTATTACTCTGTCCTCCTTCCCAGTCTTTCTTAATCTGGAAGCCATACTGAATTTTATTCTCCATGGGTGACCATTCAAGTATATAAAGTACTGGTGAAATAGGTTCCAGTATCACAGTAAGGACTGACTGGAAGACATAATGTGACAAATAGACACAGCAGTGGTTGTACAATAGTGATAATACTATTTTACTACATAAATACAGCAAAAGTATAAATTTTTCTCTATTATCTAACAATGTTAGCAATAAAAACATAGAAGTATGGATAGTGTCTCCTGTCACTTAAAAATGTAAATGAAAGAGCTCAACTGAATAAAATATACTATTTCCTCTTAAAAACCTATTATATTTGTTATTTGGGCTGCATTGCTACCATACCCATTTCCTGTGCATTTCATAATTAAAGCATAAGGCTCACAATGCATTACATGTAAGGTATCAGCAGAAATTCTCACATTGGTCTTCAAACTATGATACATAGCATCAAAAAACACATTCATCTAGACTTTATACCATAACAACGATATGAAAGACTTTTTTTGTCATCACTAATGTGAAGCAGCTGCTGTATAACCAAAAACACATTTATAAATGCTCTCTGAAAATAGTTAAACATAATTAGGTGTGGGTTGTTTACTGCAGATGAAAATGGAGAGGTTTGAGGATAAGTATACCAGAAAGCACTTACCAACAATAATTTGAAAAGCAAGTTCAATACAAATGCTGAGTTCACACAGTTCAAATTGTGTGGACTCATTGAGCAGAAAAACAACCTGATATAACAGCATTGTGAAAAGTGTTTGTATTTGTTCCATACCACTTGGGTTGCTCTGTTTGTGGCATTTATTTCCTCTGAGTTTGTCTCTTGAGTCTGGAGTGGGATGGCAGGATGGGAATAAACACTGTGTTCTATTTTTATTCAGAAATATTCTTGGAACATCTTCTGAATCCATGTTCAAATAAGGCCTACTTCTATTGTTCTATTGAAGATTTTCAAGCATAATGCAAATTTCATTATTCCACAATCTAAAAAAAAAAGCATTTCTTTGTTTTTGTCTTTTTGGTCATGATAATTTTATTTCTTAATAATTCTGGGAACCAGGAACAATGTACTAATTTGAAAGAACATTTGTGTCAATGCGGCTCTCCCATATATCATTTGGACATGGTCTCTTCTTAGAAGCTTTCATCAGCTTATCTAATTTGCTTTGTCAGAACACAGAACATATTTGTTCTTAAAAATAGTGTTTTAATAAGTTGGAATGATCAAAATGCTAAATAAAATTTTTCACTGTCAAGTAATCATAGGCAATATCAGAATTCCAAATTGGGGCACATTTAATTCATATTGAAATAAAGAGATGACTTTTGCCTACTTCTTTAAAATGAAGCTTAAAACATGCTTAATTTTTTAGTATGTTTTAAACTAGTTGAGCAAAGACTGGCCTAATGGAGAAGAAAGCAAATTTGATACTCATTATGCAAGGATTTTGCAATTAGATTAAGAGTCATCTTATTATGTCGTCTCTTGTTTACCCTCCTACCAGAAACCAGAAGGAAGAATGCAATATATTATGTGCTATTTCAACAAAAACCCAGGAGCATAAACATTTAAATTGTTCAGTTCCTTTTAAAACATAGAAATGTTCCGTTGATTTTTCTTAGTTTGTCTAAAGGAAATTCATTTGAAAAGAAAAGATTGCTTGTGTGATTGATGGGATTATGAAGCTAATACTCAGTCACCTTTATTCTGAGCTCCCAATATCATTTTATAATAATGTTGCATTCTTCATATACATTAATAGTGATTACTCATTAGTAAATTAGAGACAAAGCCCTAAGCTGTAGAGTGTACTTGGAAAGTAACTAGAAAATTTAACCAAATTTTCCAAACTGTGGAAAGATAGACCCCAAACACACTATTGTGAATCTTGACACTGTTAAAGGAATTGCATGAATGAGATCAGCAAAGCAGAAAAGAATTCAGGAATGTTTAATCCTAAAGGAATAACATTTATCAAATCAATTTGTAAGGATAATTCTGTCACTTCTGCTTCTGTGAGCAAAGGATAACAAATCAGGTTGCAACATTGACTATAGAATTTGAAGCAGTTTTTCAATGTTAGGGAAGTGATGCCATTGCTCCTTTAGTCTTTTTGGTAAGCGAAAGGCCAAGCCTGGCATTCATTAAAAAATAAACCACCAATAGAGACTGATTTTGGAAAGTTATATATATATATAACTTTACAAAAAATGAAATGCATGCTACTTCTTTAAATAATGAGCAAAGAAAACCTGGCTTTTTTTTTTTTTTCTTTGCTACATTCAACCATGCAATTTGGATTTCAAAAAATGAAATGCAAGTATATAGCTTATCTTAATAATCATATTTTAATTTTTCATATAGAATGATCAATAAACCAGAAAAACTGTGAAATGAAACCCAGAATGTTTGATTGTGACATTGTTTTTTCAGTTTCTAACACATACTTATGATTATTTGGCTCTTATATGTAACAAGTGTAAATAATGTCCTAGTTATTGGAAGGGGGAAGCTAAAGAGTTTGCCAGCTGTTTTAACAAAAAAAAAAACAAACAAAAAAAATCATCAACTTTAGTCAGTGTTTTATGGGATAATTTTGAAGTATGAAGAAAGGACTGCCACATGGATTTTATAAGTAGAGGAAACCAAAGGTTTTATTAATCAGGATACAAGCATAGCTAGTGAAATATTGGCTGAAACAAAGTGTAAATCTACTTCTGTCATTTTTCAGAGTCTGGTTATATAGTCCAGGACAGACATGCAAGCTCCTATAATTATCTATGGGAGCATGGTGGCTCTGTAGGATAATCATGGGATTGTGAAGCACAATGTCGGTGGTTTGAGCCCAACAGTGCCTCTCTGATGGATAAAAATGGGTTCCCCAAAAGATTTATAGTCTCAGAAACCCTGTACAGGGTTGCTTTGAGTATCAACAGACTCGGTGACACCTAAGAGCAACAGTAACATATTCACTGAAGATTTGCTAACATGATGTTACACCTGCCTTCTTCAACTCCTTTTCTTTTCCTATACAACATGATTGCTATGGTTCCTGCCATCACTCCTGCATTTTCTCAGCAGATATGTAGAAAGAGCAGCAGAGATTATGTCCCCTTTCTTTAAAAGTTGGACATTTCTCCTTCTCTTAGAGTACGTTGGTAGAATTTACAAGCACACCTAACTGCACGATTTTTTTAAATATATAATATAGACTTTATTCCAAATGGACATGAATGTTATTGTTGTTGTTAGGTGCCATCAAGTCGGTATCGACTCATAGCATCCTTGTGCACAGCAGAATGAAACACTGCCCTATCCTGGGCCAACCTCACTATTGTTGCCACAATTGAGCCCAATGATGCTGCCACTTTGCCAATCCATCTCACTGGGGATCTTCTTCTTTTCCTCTGACCCTCCACCTTACCAAACATAATATCCTTCTCCAGTGACTGGTTCCTTCTGACAATATGTCCAAAATTTGAGATACAAAGTTTGGCGATCCTTGCCTGCAAGGAGCACTCTGGCTGCACTTTTTCCAACACAGATCTGTTGGTTCTTTTGGCATTCCATGGTACTTTCAATATTTTCCTCCAACACCATAACTCAAAAGCATCAATTCTTCTTCTCCGGTCTTCCTTATTCACTGTCCAGCTTTCACATGCATATGAGGTTGTTGAATATACCATGTCTTGGGTCAGGTGCACCTTAGTCTTCAAACTGACATCTCTTCAACATTTTAAAAAAGACTTGTACAGCATATTTGCCTAATGCGATATGTTGTTTGATTTCTTGATGGCTGCTTCCATGAGTGTTGATGGTTAACCCAAGAAAAATGATGTCCTAGACAACTTCAATCTTTTCTCCGTTGATAATAATGTTGTTTATTGGTCCAGTGGTGAAGATTTTTTTGTTTTCTTTACATTGAGATGCAATCAATGCCAAAGGCTGTGGTCTTTGATTTTCATCAGTAAGTATTTTAAGTACTCTTTACTTTCAGCAAGCAAAGCTGTATCATCTGCATAGCGCAGATTATTGAGTCTTCCTGAAATCTTGATGCCACGTTTTTCTTCATATAACCCAGGTTCTTGGATTATTTGCTCAGCATACAGGTTGAATAAGTATAGTGAAAGAATACAACCAAATGGACCTATACCTATTAAAATTGAGAGATCCTATTACCAATTCTTGTTGGGGAAATACATATTAAGGGACATTTTCTAATATTTACTCTTATATCATTTTACTAAACTTCATCAACTACAGCATAACATTTTCATCGACTATCTACAAATTGTGAATCCTGGTGTTGTGATGGGTAAGTGCTGAACTGATAAGCGTAAGGTCGGCAGTCCAAACCCACTAGTCACTCCTTGGAAAGCCTATACACAGGGCCACTATGAGTCAAAAATGACTAAATGGCACAAAACAACAATGGCTACAATTATGTCAGTTATGTATAATTTAAAATTACTTAAATCCTGGTGTGACACTGTGGGTTAATGTGCTGAACCGCAAAGTTGGTCTGAACTGCAAGGTCAGCAGTTCAAGCTCACCAGCAGGTCCTGGAAACCTTACACAAGGTTGCTATGGTTCAGAACCAACTCAATGTCACTTAGCAACAACAAGAAGTAGGCTGAAAGGAGAGGCAAATATCTAACAAATGTTTTGTTTGAAAATATTTCTAAGCAGTTTATTTTAAAAATCATAAAATAAAAATTGTATTGGGCATTTTATTTCTTATTTGATGAAATGAAGGAGTGGAAGTAAGCAATATATAAGTTTTTGCTTTCTATACCAAAAGTGTGCTTCCATGAATAATGTATAACTTATCATTGCTTATCTTTTTGCTATGTTTTAATCATCAAATGAACTTGCTCTGCATTTCTCAAGCTGAGGGAACTGAAGAAAAATGTGCAAGCCTCTACTTTCATTATTGAAGGATTCTCTGGGCAAATTACTGAATGATGCAGAAAGTATCAAAAGAAGATGGAAGGAACACACAGAATCACTGCACCAAAAGGAAATGGTTGATGTTAAACCATATCAAGAGGTAGCATATGATCAAGAGCCAATGATCCTGAAGGAAGAATTCCAATATGCATTAAAGGCATTGGCAAGGAACAAGGCACCAGGAATTGACGGAATGAAAATTTAAAATTTTTCAACAAAGTGAGGCGGCACTGGAGAAACAGGAAAATTGGAAGACAACAGACCTGGCCAACTAACTGATTGGAAGAGGTCCATATTTGTGCCCATTCCAATGGAATGTGAAAATCTTCAGACAATATCATTTATAGTCCATGTTAGTAAAGTTTTACTAAAGGTGATAAAGAAACAGCTGCAACTATACATTGACAGAGAACCTCCAGAGATAAAACCAGATTCAGAGGAGGATATGGAACAAACGATATCATTGCTGAAGTCAGGTGGATCTTGGCTGAATGCAGAGAATATGAGAAAGATGTTTACCTGTTCTTTATTGACTGCACAAAGGCTTTCGATTGTGTGGATCATGACAAGCTATGGACAACATTGTGAAGTATGAGTATTCCGGAACACTTAATTGTGCTCATAAGAAACCTGTACATAGACCAAGGGGCAGTTGTTCAAATACAACAAGGGAACACCAAGTGGTTTAAAATTAGGAAAGCTGTGCTACAGAGTTGTATTCTTTCACCATATTTATTCAACCTGCATGTTGAGCAAATAATCTGAGAAGCTGAGTTGTATGAAGAAAAGTGTGGCATCAGGATTAGAGGAAGATTCATTAACAACCTGCAATGTGCAGATGATACAACCTTAATTGCTGAAAAAAATACTTACTGGTAAAGATCAAAGAGCACAACCTTAGGTATGGATTGCATCTCAATGTAAAGAAAACAAAAATCCTCACCACTGGACCAATAAACAACATTCTTATCGATGGAGAAAAGACAGAAGTTGTCAAAGACTTCATTTTTCTCGGATCACCATCAACACTCATGGAAGCAGCAGTCAAGAAAATGACATATTGTATTAGGCAATTCTGCTGCACAAGACCTATTTAAAGTGTTGAAGAGCAAACATCTCAGTTTGAAGACTAAGGTGCACCTGACTCAAGCAGTGATATTTTTAATAATCTCATATGTATGCGAAAGTTGGATAGTGATTAAGGAAAACCATAGAAGAAATGATGCATTTGAGTTATGGTGTTGAAGGAAAATATTGAAAGTACCAAGGACTGCCGAAAGAACAAATAGATCAGTGTGGGATGAAGTACAGACAGAGTGCTCATTGGAAACCAGGATGGCCAGACTTCATCTCTCAAACTTGGGACATATTGTCAGGAGGGACCAGTCACTGGAGAAGGTATCATGTTTGGTAAGGTAAAGGGTCAGAGAAAAAGAGGAAGACCCCCCTAGCAAGATGGATTGGCAAAGTGGCAGTATCAATTGACTCACACATAGCAATGATTGTGAAGTTAGCCCGGGATTGGGAAGTGTTTCATTCTGTTGTGCATAGAGTCCCTATGAGTTAGTACTGACTTGATTGCACATAACAACAACAGTATAGTTTAAATAACAGCAATTAGATCAATTTTCTGTAATCATTATTAGTACTGCACATTGTACAAAATAAATATTTGATAAAGTGCATTGAGATCAATGATTTATTTTTGAACCAAAGTGTTTTCCAACAATATTTTTGAGTAGCTACAATTATTTGTAAGGTGGAAGGAATATAAAAATGCATAAGTGAAGTTCTTCTTGAGTCCTGGTGTGGCATTGTGGGTGGGTTAATGTGCTGGATTGCAAAGTCAGTTTGAACCACAAAGTTGGCTCTTCAAGTTCACCAGCTGCTCCTTGGAAACCATATACAAGGTCTCTATGAATCGGAACTGACTTGGCACTACTTAACAACAACAACAATAACTTGTTTGAAAGCTTACTGTCTTATGGAAGGAAGAGGCGAAAGCATATAAAAATACATTGTTGTTTGTTTTGTTATGAGATCAGAAAGCACTGTCCAATTCTATCTCGTTAGTCCACTTATGGTCTGATCCTGATGGCTAAGTAAAGCAACTTGCAGAACAGATCGCTTTTTATTTTATTATGCTGGAATAAATTCCTTTGTAAAATTATAGTCCTTGGAGTGTATGATATAAAAAATAGCTATGGACTATTTTGTAATTGAACTTCCCTTTGGTCGGATTAAAAAGTTAGTTGTCACTAAATTAATCTATTCATGTAACTGGGGAAAAGTTGATTACATTTTGGCATGTAATGTTATACAATGGAGAGTCCTGTGGCTTTGGAGAGATATAAGTTGGTTTTGAATCCTAACTTCAACACTTTTTTTTTTTTATTTTAACTTTTTATTGTGGTTTGAGTGAAAGTTTCAGAACAAATTAGATTTCCATTCAGCATGATATTGGTTGCATTCCCCACAACATAACAACACTGTTCCCACTTCCTTTTTGGGTTCCCCATTTATATTTGTTCTTCTTCCCTGCCTTTTCCAACCTCCTGAGCTGTATTTCTGGGCAAAATACAGCTGCCTTTTTGGTCTCTAATTGTTGATTGTTTCGAGGAGTATGTTCCTCCTTGGTATTATTAGATCCTCCATGGTATTCACTTAGTTTTCTCTGACTTTGAGCGAGCTTCTTAAACTTTCTGCACTTCATTGGATCCCTAGAAAAAAACTGGGATAGTCATGACTTCAGATTCCTGTATGAGATCATGTGGCAAAATAATAATAATAATAATTAAAACTTTATCCAGTGATTCAGAGCCATAGGCGCCATCAGATTCTTTCATTTCTTTCTTTTTCATTCCTTCCTTTATTTTTTCTCCACAATAAATTATTGACGAATAAAGTACTTTTGAGTTACCATTGTTGCTGTTGTTAACTGTCTTCAAGTCAGTTCCTACCCATAGAAACACTATATAGGGTTTCTGAGGAGTAGCTGGTGACCTTGAACTGCTGACCTTGTGGTTCAAACAACTTTGCAGCCCAATGCATTAACCCATAGCGCCACACCAGGAATCCATATAACCCTGAATTTCACATACTAAAAAAGTTTATAATGCTTTTTTTTATTTTTAAGTTTTTGTTGTGAATTATGTGTTAGTTTACATGGGTGAACATTATCTTTGCATTCATCCTATCGTACTTTGTTTCATTCATTGCAATAATCACAATCCCCTACATGCATCATCCCACATTCCTGCCCCCCTGCCACCAGCACACAATCCTTCTCCCTCCCTGAGTCCAGAGTCCCCAGGCACTCTTTTGTCCATGTCATTGCCTCTGCCTCCATCCCTAGTGTCAATACCTTTCCAGACACGGTCTCACACTTCACTTTTCTCCCTTGATGGTTCCAGGGATCTTTGCTCCTGGACTGCAAAATCAGCCACTCCCCTCCTTCTGTTACAATACATTTACATTTACCTTTCCAACACACACTGTCAGACTTGATAGCAATCATTCCCTATTGAACCACAGGAGTCCTTTCCCCTCACTTTTTCTTAACACCATACAGACAGGTTGGAAATAATTCATGGTATTTTTAACAACCTCATATAGATGCGAAAGCTGGACAGTGAATAAGGAAGCTCATAGAAGAATTGATGCCTTTGAGTTGTGGTGTTGTAGGAGAATACTAAAGTGCCATGGGCTGCCAAAAGAACCAATAGATCTGTTTTGGAAGAAGTGCAGAGTGCTCCTTGGAGGCCAGGATGGCTAAGTTTCGTCTCTCATACTTTGGACATATTGTCAGGAAGGAACAGTTGCTTGAGAAGGATTCATGCTTGGTAAGATGGAGGGTCAGAGAAGAAGAGGAAGACCCCCAACAAGATGGATCAGCCAGGTGGCATCATTGATGATGTCAAGTGTGGCAGCAGTAGTGAGGTTGGCCCAGGATCGGACATTATTTTGTTCTGCTGTGCATGGGGTCACTATGAGTCGGTTCCGACTCGATGGCACCTGACAACAACAATAACAACAATTGAATGTGGTCGGATTTAGTTTACAACTGCATTGCTGTTTTTCCCCCTCTTCCTGTATCAGTGACCAACATGGTCAGCAGCAGGGCCATATGCCTGCTAGTGTATTCCATTTCAGTCTTGGAATGGGGTTTGCCTTGAGGGGACCTGACCACTTGCCTTGATGGCTCCCTGGGGAACAACTTGTTCTTGTAGTAGTCAATTGGACTGCTATTGTTGTTTTGGTTTGTTTTTCTGCTGGTCTTTCTTTCAAGAAGTATCTTCTGTTCTTCTAGCTGCTCTAGACTGGTCTGCGTTTTCTTTCATGTGGGAATGTCCCACCTCTGAAGATTCTAGCAGATGATCAGGATTCCACCTATGGTCTTATTCAGTGCAAAGGCTCTGCATGGAGCCTCCTTCACTGGGCAAGTTCTAGTCCCTTTACAGTTATTCCAAACAGTTATAGGCTAAAGACAGACTTACAAGCTTTCTCTGGTGATGTTTCTGGCTATTTCTTTCTCTCCTTCAAGTGTCTATTTTATAACATTAGACAAGGGAAACCAAAATTCAACAAACAGGCAAGCATCAACATCATTTCCCACTTTTACCCATTCAAACCATGTCTCAATCTTTGTATCCACAAGCCCTATTGTTTCACATTTGTGCTCAGATCACTAATTACCTCTGTCCCATTTAGCCCATGTAAACCTGCCTAATTATTCTCCCATCCATCTTATTTTTCCTTTCCCCTTCCCTTTCTAGTGTATTGCCTCCCCCAGCACCAAACTATCCTGTGTCTATTCCATATCCTGTGTTCCACTATTGTGTGCCTA
>NW_006408606.1:12649524-12652683 GCF_000296735.1 Chrysochloris asiatica | reverse complement strand
ATTAAAAAAAAAAAAAGATAAACAAAATAAAATATAAAAAATTTCCCCCTTTCAATTTGGGTGCTTTTTCTAAATTTTTTACAATAATGGCTCTATGCCATGTTTCTCCTTTTGTGACTGACTGATTTCACTCAACATAATGTCCTCAAGGTTCATCCATGTTGTGTGGTGGCTTGCTGCTTCATTATTATTCTTCAGGGTAGCATCCTATTCCACTGTGTGTATGTACCAAAGTTTATTTATCCATTCTTCCATAGATGGGAACTTAGACTGTCTCCATCTTTTTGCTATTGTAAATAGTGCTGCTATGAACAATGTTGTGCATATATTTACTCATGTTATGGCTTGTATTTCTTGTGGATAATACCACATAAAAGAATTATTTTTAAAAGTAGATGGCAATAAGTGTTGGCAAGGATGTGGAGAAACTGGGACCCTACTACATTGCTGGTGGGATTGCAAAATGGTCCAACCCCTATAGAAAACAATATGTTGTTTATTATGCCCTGTATTATTACTCAACACTCATTTCCAACCCAACAACTATCATCTTGATTCTGAATTTTCTACCTTAGTAGATATAAAGATAAAACAACAAACAAACATTTTTTTTTTTTAATTTATGTTTTGTGTCACTGAATTGATTCCTAGCCACCTCATGTGACAGAGTAGCGCTTCTCAACAGAATTTTCTTGGATGTAAACTTTACAGAAGCATATTATCAAGTCTTTCTCCCATGGAGCCATTTGGTACGTGTAATTCTTCAGTTAACAGCTGAGTGGTTAATGGCTTGCACTACCTGGGATCCTTATATAATAAGTGGAACTTTATTTTGGTTCACAGTACTTATCATTGAACCTGAACTAAATATCTTGGTGAAAAGTTCCTAACAATGTCCTCCCTTTCATCATTTAAAATTATTATTGTTAACTTTGAAGTCCTGGTGTGGCATTATAGCAATAGTATGGGACTGCTACCGACAACGTTGGCAGCTCAAACCCACCAGCTGCTCATTGGAAACCCTAAACACGGTTGCTATGAATAGAAACCAACTCTACAGCACTTAACAACTACAACAGTGCTAACCTTACTTTTGAAATATACTTAATTTCAATATCAAAAGCTGTGATGGACCTTTATTTTTAATTTAAAATGTGTGGTCTATATATGCATTGTTATCCATTTAGTGATCAACAGATTCTTAGGTTCTAGAAACCCTGATATAAATTGAGGATACATTTTCCGATTTGATTATGAAAGGATATTATTTTTCTCAATTTCTAGGATGAAATTGAGTAGAATTACTAATGAGTGGTTTTGAGCAATACTCAGTTATCATATGTAAGACTTCTTGTAAATTCAGTTTTACAAGTGACTATTTTCAATGATTCTTCACTTCTATTAAAAAATAAGATTAAATGTTTTATTACTGCAATCATTCGAAATTTATTCAAATGCAAGCAAAGACATTTCTATATGCTTAGGATCATATAAGCCAATTTTGTATTTGCACGTAGAACATAAACAATTTCCAGTACAGCAAATTGGGCAATTATGGCTCAGAATTTATGAATTATTAAAATATTTAGTACTATCATCTAGATGGTGTTTTTAGGTAGATGCATGTCCAAATTACTATAAATTATAATGATCTGGCAACTATAAATGAGATTCATCTGTTCATGCATTTTCTCACTTTAAAATACATAACTACAGTCATTTTTTCTAGTTAATGTTGCACTAGAGTTTAGCTGCTGTGGAAAATGGAGATGTTGTGGTTGACTCTCCTTCACTCCTTGCTTTACACACTAGTATAGCTGCTCGAGGAGGGGAAGAAATTAAGAATGTATTGGAACTGATGCCCTCTTAGTGGAATAATATATATAGGGGAAGAGACATTTGAAAGCTATGCCATTTTTCTTTTGAAGTACAGACTTCTGTGTGACAAATAAAAAAGACAAATAAAGATTTAATGTTGCAATAGAAGCAGTGAAATATTCTAAAAATATATTCTGACCATTATTCTTGTTTGCTAAA
Organism: Chrysochloris asiatica; assembly: GCF_000296735.1. Lineage (NCBI taxonomy): Eukaryota > Metazoa > Chordata > Mammalia > Afrosoricida > Chrysochloridae > Chrysochloris > Chrysochloris asiatica. The sequence goes on along the minus strand of NW_006408606.1, from coordinate 12,650,646 downwards.
ATGGATAGGCTACTAAAAGAGCCTTTGCAGCAATAAAGTAATAAACAACTCTTACTCTTTCTGTCTCATCATTCTTGGGCTGTAGTCATAATACTTTGATGTTTTTTCTAGAAAACTATTTTCCTTTCCTAACTCTGTCCCTTAGGCATGATTTCCACAGCCATACACTTATAGAAATATTTCTTTTTTAAAAATAAATATAATTAAGTCATTTATCACCTTTCTTTTTCAGAAAGGGTAGTGTAACAAATTAGCCTTATGTTTTACCATGTGATTGATAGATGGGAAATAAAAAGGTGTAATCATTTATCTTAGCTACAATCTTGGTAATAGAATACTTATTGGGCTACAATCCAAGAGACTTTCAAAAAGGACAACTTATATGTGTGGGGAAACCTGGCATGCCAACTCCCTTGTGTAAAGGTGACAGAAGCTCTGTTCCACCCCATAATTTCAACGATTAATTCAGAACTGGGGAACCTATCACTTTGCATTATACCACAAAACATACTTTTAGATAGGCTGTGAAAGATAAAAGTTAATGCTACATGTGATATCAAATTCACCAGAATATTCTTTGATAGAAAGAAACCAGTCAGCCCTAATGTACAATAACAAACCAAATACAAAGCATTTTGCATTGGTCAATACTAATTTCAGTTAATATTTATAGATAAAAATTGAGTGCCAGAGTTTGTAAAGTGCCTGGTGTGTTGTTCTATGAGTAGTTCAAAGTCAAAAGAGATCTCTCAGAATAGCTAAGAAACGCAGAAATCTAGTTGGTTCCATAGTTCATTTTTCTCCATATATGTTGTTGTTGTCAGGTGCCATTGAGTCAGAACTGACTCATAGCGACCCCATGCACAGCAGAACAAAACAATGTCCGATCCTGGGCCAACCTCACTACTGCTGTCACACTCGAGTCCATCAATGATGCCACCTGGCCAATCCAACTCATTAGGGTTTTTCCTCTCTTTTTCTGACCCTCCACCTTACCCAGCATGACATCCTTCTCAAGCGACTGTTCCTTCCTGACAATATGTCCAAAGTATGAGAGACGAAACTTAGCCATCCTGGCCTCCAAGGAGCACTCTGGCTGCACTTCTTCCAAAACAGATCTAT
>NW_006408606.1:12632926-12647703 GCF_000296735.1 Chrysochloris asiatica | reverse complement strand
ACTCAGAGTACAAATTACTTTTTCATTCTTTAAAAATATATGAAAATGTATTTATAAAAGAAGAATATACTGAATGGAAGATTCTGAAGTAGCTTCTATAGGAAGTAGAAATAATTATTAAGTCTTATTCCTTACCCCAGTGTGACATTGATGATATTGTTTCATGGTTTCCGCAATCTGTTTGATCACCTTTTTTGGAATGGGCACAAATATGGATCTCTTTCAATTATTTGCCAGGTAGCTGTCTTCCAATTTTCTTAGCATAAATGGGTGAGCATGTCCAGTGTGCAACAGTTGGTTGAAAGATTTCAGTTTGTATTCCATCAATTCCCAGAGACTTGTTTTTCATCAATACCATCAATGCAGCTTGGACTTGTTTCCTCAGTATCATTTGCTCTTGATCATATACTACTTCTTGTAATGGTTGAAACTCAACCATTTATTTTTGATATAGTGACTCTATATACCTCCCATCTTTTTTTAATGTTTTTTGCATCATTCAGTATTGTGCCCATAGAATCGTGCAATATGGCAAGTCGAGGCCTAAACTAAATGCTGAACTTGTTCTTCCATTTTAGTTTTCTAATTCAAGGTCTTTGCAATTTCATGATAATACTGACTGTCTTCTTGAGCTGCCCTTTCAACTTTTCTGTTCAGCCTTTTTGCTTCCTAATTGCTTCCATTCACTTTAGGAATATGTCATTTGGTTTCTTGACTTTTGTTATAATGAGTGTTGATAGTGGAGCCCAGTAAAATGGATTCTTTGAAAATTTCAATCTTTTCTCCATTTTCTGTTGTTGTTGTTGTTAAGTACCATCAAGTCAATTCTGATCCATAGGACCATGTATAGGGTTTCTGAGGAGTGGCTGTTGAGCTTAAACTTCCAACTTTGTGGTTTAAACCAGCTTTACAGTCCAGCACATTAATCCACAGCACCACACCAGGATGTTTTGTGATGTGACTGATAGATGGGAAATAAAATGGTGTAATCATTTATGTTAGCTACAATCTTGATAATAAAACACTTATTGTCTACAATCCAAGAGACTTTCAAAGATGACAACTTATTGCAGGTTGTTAATGAGTCTCCCTTCAATCCTGATGCCACATTCTTCTTCAAATAATCCAGCTTCTTGAATTATTTGCCTAACATACAGATTGAATAAGTATGGTGAAAGAATACAACCCTAGCACATACCTTTCCTGATTTTAAACCATTCACTGCCCTCTTGTTCTTTTTGAATGACTTTAGCTTGGTGTGTGCACCAGTTCCTCTTGAGCACTACTAAGTGTTCAGGAAAACACATTCTTTGGAAAGTTTTTCATAGCTTTTCAAATGATCTACACAGTTGAAACTCTGCATATTCAATAAAGCACAGGTAAATAGCTTTCTGGAATTCTCTGCCTTTAATCAAATTCTATCTAACATCAGCAATGGCATCCCTAATTCCATGAATTTGTTTAAATCAGCTTGAACCTCTGTGGCAGGTCCCTGTAATGTGCTATTAAACTATTTTAACATAATCTTTAGCAAAATTTTACTTGCATGTAATATTAATATTTTCTGATGATTTCCACATTCTGTTGAGTCACTTTTTTTTGGATTGGACATAATTATGGCTCTCTTCTACTCAGTTACCCAAGTAGTTTTCTTGGCATGGTTCAGTGACTGCCTCCAGTACGACATAAGTTTGTTGAAAGATTTCAACTTGCATTCAACAAATTCCCGGAGCTTTGTAGCTTGCCAATGCCTTTAGTACAACTTGTACTTCTTCTTTCACTACTGCTGGCTCTTGATTATATGCTGCTTCTTGAATTGGTTGAACATCAACCATTTCTTTTTGGTACAGTGGTTCTATGTATTCCTTCCATCTTTTTTTTTTTTTTTTTTTTTATGCTTTCTGCATCATTCAATATTTTGTCCATAAAATCCTAAAATATTTCAAGTTGATAGTTGAATATTTTCTTCAGTTCTTTCAACCTCATTGAGAAATACTGAGTCTATTCTTTCCTTTTGCTTTTCTAACTCCAGGTCTTTGCATATTACAATATAATACATGGCTTTGTTTCTTGAGCTGCCCTTTGAAATTTTCTGTTCAGCTCTTCTACTTCCTCATATTTCTTCTATTTGCTTTATCATCTCTATGCTTCAGAGCAAGTCTCAGAGTCTCTTCTGACATCCATTTTGATCATTTCTTTATTTCCTGTATTTTAAATGACATTTTGCTCTCCTGTATGATGTTCTTGATGTCATTATCAGAGATATCATTTTGAGGACTAAGACCCAAGCCATATTTTCAATAAATCCATAAACATCTGAATGTTGGACAATGAATTATGAAGCTTGCAGAAGAATTGATGCAATTAAGTTATAGTTTTGGAAAGAATACTGAAAGTACCATGGTCCAGGAGAAAAGCAAACAAATATGTAATGGAAGAAGTACATCCACAATGTACCTTAAAAGAAAGGTTAGCAAGTCTCTGTCCCTCATACTTGAGACATATTATCAGAAGCAATCAGTTCCTGGAGAAGGGCATCATGTTTGGTAAAGTGAAAGGTCAATTTCAAACTGATGAAAATGTAAACAAATCCAAGGAAATTAATAACAGCATGCTTAGTTTGATTTAAAATTTTATCTTTATACATTAACGATGCATATCTGGCAATAATGAACATCAAAATATGATGTATGGAGGAGGCAGTAAGATGGCAGACTAGGCAGAAAGGCTGCATAGACCTTGTGCAACAAACATATTGATAACCCAATACAACAGATATAGATGATAATCCTGGATCTCTGAGCTTCAGATGAAGAGGTAGATAAGTGATGTGAATATTTACTAGAAGAGAGAGTTAAGCGGACATAGCAAAATAAGGAGAGTTTGGTAATATGAACTGGTAATCAGACAGTTGTAGCCATCTTGGTTTTTTGTACACAGTTTCAGAGACAAGAAAACTTATTGTTGTTGCAGAAACATACCTGTGGCTCGCAGAGGCAAAGGTCCAATGGTTTTAATTGTTCATCACACTCCCCTGGTGACTAGAAGTGAGGCCAGCCCCCATCCATGTATACCTCTTGCTCTTGGCTCTCCTGGAGGTAGGAGCTGCATGTAGATAAGTGCCACATTGTGGGACCCATTAAAGGAGTGAGAAGCAGTCAACATTGATATATAGGTGGGCTCTGCTTCAGAAATGCAAAGACGAACTTGGCCAATCCTGGGCTAGCCCTCACTAGGAGAAATAGCTGAACAAACACATGGGTGAAAAACACACATCACAGAAAACAATTGCTGATCTGTGCTGGCAGTCAGACCAGTCACGTATGCCCATCTTGAACTTTTGCAAGTGACTTTGAAGGCAAGAAGAGAGTAGGTGGCACAGAGGCACACTGCTTATTGATGGACAGAAAGGAGTGGTGGTTTTCTTGTACCCCATATTACCCTAGTGACTAGAGCCATGTCCAACTCCATCCACATATACTCCCAAGGAAGCTCCTGCTCTCTGGGGTCTCGAAGTCACATCAAAGTATATAAAGAGCTAGCAGCACCAACTCTGACATCTGAAATCAGGTGTGACCTATTTCAGACCTGCAGAACTGGTTCAGGTTAGCCTTGGACTAGAGGGACTTCTTAACCTTGGCTTCCTTCTGGGATGATAATGCCCTAATATGCCAGCTACTTTGGGGTCTGCAAAACCTACTTTTAGATTAGGTACCCAGAACAAACAACAACTAGCCTTACAAGAGCTCCATCTTGGGTTGAGTACTAATGGCTGATCCTTTACACATCCATGACATGAGATCCATGTCTGGCAGGAGACTCCAGAATCCTCTCATCTCTGGATCTGGCACCTTTTCTGGTTTTATTTGTTTTTGCTTTCCTTTGGTTGTTTTTGTTTCTTTATTCTTTCTCCCTTGATTTTGTCTCTGTTGCTATATCTCCTTTCTATCTCCCTTTTCTTTTTTTGTATCTCTTTTCCAACCACTGCGGTTTTTGTCTTCTCCTTTTTATTTATCCCTCTTTATTTAACTTTTATTGTTGTTGTTGTTACTACTCTTTGGTCTATTTCCTTTACTCACTTTTCTCCATAATGGTGTTTATGTCTTTTTGTTTCTTTTTAAAATTTTATTTTCCTCTCCCTTTTTTCTCTCTTTTATATTATTTTGCTAGCTGTTGCCTGTTTTCTTTATTATTTTTGTTTTTGTTGTTGTTTGCTCATTTGTGTTTGTTTTCCTTCTCTACTGTATGTGTGTGTTCTCTTCTTGCCTAACCTAACAAGAGACAGCAACTGCAGGCATACCACACAGTCACAGCCATGCTTTATAAAACTCCACCCATGGGGTAAGAGCCAATAACAGCTGCTATACACTGGATCAATGACTATAACCAATATCATGCAAATCCATCCTAAACTTATTTGCACAAACAGCAAACAAAGAATGGCATACAAGCTCATGTCCTGATTACACTAACCAAGAGACAGTTTGTGAGTTCCTAAGAAAGCATCTACATACAATCATCAACTTGCTACTATTCCAACAATATCAGAATATCTTGAAGGTAGGAAAACAATTTCTGTTTACATAAAGAAACATGACAGAGTAGTTCAAACTAGTAACCAAGAGGCACAGCTGAAAAACATATTTTGAGGGAAAAAGGCATTGGAACTACCTGAAAAAGAATTTAAGAGAATGGTGTCTAGGTACATCCAGATGATTGACAAAAGATAGATGAAAACAAGGAAAAATTCAGCAAGCCAATTAAGTAATAAACAAACAAAAGAGATAAAGGATTAAAGACAATACAAAACCAGCAAATAGAAATCCAAAAGATTAATAATAATATTAAATATATAGATAATACATTGAAAGGGCAAAAGAGTAGATCTGAATCAATGGAAGCTCATATTAGTGAGCTTGAAGATAATTATCTGAATACTAGTAAGCTAGAAGTGTAATCAGAAAAAAAACAATGTAGAAATCTGAAGAATAAAGGAAAAGAAATCTTTTCTTCTGAAAATAAATATTTGAAAGCAAAATATGGTGATTTTTGATTCAATCCAGCTGCTGCAGCTGGCAGGCAGAAGTCCTCAGGCCAGAGGGCAAGGCCATAGTACAGTGGAGGCCACAACACAGTGCTAGAAGCCATGGAGCAATGAAGGGAGAGGTGTGACCGATTTTTCATCTTTCACTTTTCATTTTTCATGTATCTCTCCTCTTCACCCCAAGCACGCCCTCACTGCACAGCCCAGATACCTTCAAGCAAGCAGGAGCACACCCTAAAAAGGTTCCAGCATTACACCCACAGTTTTCCAATGGCACAGAGAGGAAACCCACAGGCTGCCTCTTATGACATTTTGACACTGGGAACCCACACCATAGCTTAAAACACCAGCGCTCTGGATCTCCCATAAGGTCCAGGAAGTCATTTTCCCACATTCACAAGTGAAAAAATCATGATATAAAGGAAAATACTGCAAGTTAGGAATCTCTGAAGACAGGACTGTGGCCACCCCTCTTAGGCCGAGTTCAGAGGCCTGGGTCTACAGCCAGACATGCACAGGGAACCCATGCTAAAAGCAGTGCAGTGACATTTGTAAAAGGAGGTGTGGAGGATTCTACACATTTATTCCTAATATTCCCTGTCATGCCTTCTTTTTCAAGCCTGGATGCCTTCAGGCAGGTGGGTGCACATCCCCTCCCCCCAAAAATGTCCAGTACTGACCCCACGGTTTTCCCACGCTACAGAGAGAAAAAAAGCTTGGCAGCTATTTATGACATCAGCCTTGGGGTTGCAGCTCTAAAATTAACTTGTGCAGGACCCTTACTCAGGCTTATATAGCAAGAAAAAAGCAGGCATGTCATGTCAGAGAAACAAAAAATAGAATAGTCTGTAAAACTCCAACATAAAAGGATGCAACTATCTTGAGATTTACACTGTGCACACATAGATACCAAACTGACCTTCATAGACAAAAATAGTGGACAATCTTTCTTGCATTAACTTCTCATTATCTATCTGTGCACCTCAACAGTGGTGACTAGAGGCAGGGGCCTGTGTGAGTGGACACCCCCACCCACTGCTGGAGGCTTCTATGGTACACACACACTGCCTGTGTAGCAAGGCAACTGGACAGTTGGCCACAGTTTTATTTTTGTTTCAAGGTGGTTTTTTATCTCTGCTTTTATATTACTTCTGTTTTTGATCCTTTTGATCACACATTTGTCCTGGAGGTAGGAGCTTTTTCTCACTATGTTACCCAAGAAGAGACAGCAATCATGGTCATATATCCAAGCTACGAACATACCCCATAATATTCCACTATTGAGACAAAAGCCAACTGCAAAGTCATTTGAACTGCAAGGTTCATGGTTGAAGCTGACCAACTGCTCCTTTGAAACACTACACAGGGTTGCTATGGATCAGAATTGACTCAACAGCACTTTATAACAACAACAATAAGCATTACATGCAAAAAGAAAAGACTATCTCCTGATCATATCCAACAAGAGACAACAAGTAAGCTTAATAACACAACAACAAACATCCATTTAAGCATTAAAAAATACCAAATAACTACTGGAAATGGCAAACAAAAGATGTCAAACACAACAAACGATCTCAAAACATGTCCAAAAGAAGAAAAGAATAACTGAGACAAAAGTCCTATAGACAGACAAAGGCTCTCCAGAAGAGGAAGAGCAGGTTTGGGATTTGCCTGAGAGGGAATTCAGAAAAATTATATGGAAACAAAGTCAAATGCTCTGAAAAGGGGTGAAGGAAAACAAGGAAGAAGTCAGGAAAGTACTACAAGAGCAATCAAAGAAGATTGATACAGCATTGGAAACAATTTAAAACCTGCAAAAAGAGGTCCAGATGATTAATAATAAAATATCAGAAATGGACAATACACTGAAAAGGGAGAGGAAAAGAATAGAAGAGATGGAAGCCAGAACTAGCTAGTTGGAAGACAAATCTCTCAATAAGGCTAAGCTAGAAGAGCAAGCTAAAAAAAAGTACAAAAAAATCTGAAGAGAGTCTAAGATTCGTGCTGGATAACATGAAGAGGAACAACTTAAGAATTACTGGCATACCAGAACAGGAAGAATCAAAGAAGTCCACAGAGAAAATAGTTGAAGAGTTTCTGGAAGAAAATTTCCCTAACATCTTGAAAGATGGATGAGAAGATAAACATTCAAGAAGCCGAACTTATCCCAGGAAGGATAGAACTCAAAAGTAAGTCACCAAGACATATAATAATCAAGCTCTCCAAAATCAAAGACAAGGAGATAATTCTAAAAGCGGCCAGGGAGAAGAGAAGTGTCACTTACAAAAGCAAGCAAATCAGATTAAGCTCTGACTATTTAGCACAAACCATGCAGGCAAGAAGGCAATGGGGAGACATATACAAAACCCTAAAAGAAAAAAAAATTGCCAACCAAGAATCGTCTACCCAGTAAAACTTACAATTCAATAAGAAGGTACAATTAAAACATGCCAGAATAAACAGAATCTAAGAGACTCTGCTAAAACCAATCCAGCACTTCAAAATATCCTAAAGGGAGCTCTTTGGACTGAAAGCCAAGAATAACAGAAATTGACAGGCATGACAACACCACCTGGAACTCAGTCAACAGATAGCAAAGTTCAGAACAAAACAAAACTACAACAACAAACTCAAAGGAGCTGGGAGGTCAATCGAAGACAAAAATAATATCAATGTCAAAGAAGGGATAAATGTTAGAAAATAGATCCAGGTGGTGAGGTTGTCAGGAAGATTACAGGATAAAATAGATTCAGAACATGTTGTACTTGTTATTTGTTGCCCTCGAGTAAGTTCCCATTCACAGTGACCCTATGTACAACAGAACAAAACACTGCCTGCCTGTGCCATCCTCACAACTATCGTTACACTTGAGCTCATTGCTGCCACCACTGTGCCAATACATCTCGTTGGGTATCTTCCTCTTTTTTGCCAATATAGAATATTAATTATAACATATATTTTTGTGTTGTAGGATAAGCACTGAACTGTGGTTCAAACTCTCCAGCCCTTCCTCAGAAACACATACAGGGTCATTATGAGATGGAACTTAATAAATGACACTTTACAGCAAGAATATATATTATTTCAATAGAAACTGTGTCAAGTGATGTCGCTCCAAATGAACTTTAAGTAAGTAGAGACGGGAGTCATACCAGTAAAACAATAATGAAAAAAACTGCCATCCATTCAGTTTTGACTTATAGCTACTCTACGTACAACAGAATGAAACATTGCCCATTCCTAAGCCCTACATCATCTTCACAATTGTTGTGATGTTTGAGCCTGTTCTTTCTGTCTATGTATCAATTTATTTCATTGAGTGGCTTCTTTTTCAATGATGCTCCACTTTACCAATCACAATGTCATTCTCCAGAGATTCATCCTTACTGATAACATGTCCAAAGTACAAGAGGAAGTCTCTCCATCTTTGCTCTAAGAAGCAATCTAGCTCTGCTTCTTCCCAGACAGACTTGTTTGTTATTTTCTGGAAGTCCATGGTACTTTCAATATTCTTAGCCACTACTGTAATTTAGTGCATTTATTCTTCTATGTTGTTGTTATTAGGTGCCATTGAACCGGTACCAACTCATAGTGACCTTATGCACAGCAGAATGAAACACTGTCCGATCCTGGGCCAACCTCACTATTGTTGCCACGCTTGAGTCCGTCGATGCTTCTAGATGGCCAATCCATCTCGTTAGGACTATTTCTCTTTTTCTCTGACCCTCCACCTTAACAAACATGATATCCTTCTCCAATGGCTGGTCCCTTTTGACAATATAACAGAAGTATAAGAGACTAATTTGGCCATCCTGGCCTACAAGGAGCACTCTGGTTGCACTTCTTCCAACTCAAATCTGTTGGTTCTTTTGGCAGCCCATGGCACTTTCAATATTCTCCTTCAACACCATAACTCAAATGCGTAAATTCTTCTATGGTCTTCCTTATTTACTGTCCAGCTTTCACCTGCATATAAGGTTATTGAAAATACCATGGCTTGGGTCAGGCACACCTTAGTATTCAAGCTGACATCTTTGCTCTTCAAAACTTTAAAAAGTTCTTGTGTAGCAGATTTACCTAATGCAATATGTCATTTGATCTCTTTACTGCTGCCTCCGTGAGTGTTGATAGTTGATCCAAGAAGAATGAAGTCCTTGACGACTTCAATCTTTTCTCCATTGATAAGAATGACTCTTCTATAGTCACATGCATATGAGGTGATCCAAGAAAAATGGCTTGGGCCAAATTCACTTTAGACCTCAAAGTAGCATAATGAATTTATACAAATCATTTATAGTTCAGCATACAATATTAATTGTATAAGAAATGTACTATAATTTTTGTTAATAAGTGATTAAAATCATTCCTCACCAAAATGTATTTTTGATTACTAATTTCCATGTATCACTTCAATTTTTCCATCTATCATTTCAATTATTTCAAGCAATACTATTGAATCATTATACATGTGGATAATTGTATATGCATTTATGCTTGTCTGTAAGTTTGGAAATCAAATTGCAAAGTGCCAGATGGAATAAAATTATTACTTATGTAAACACATCTTTCAGGTAGAGTCTGTGCCACATTCTGAGAAAGAAAATACTTGAAATGGAACAGTAAAAAAAAAAAAAAAATCAGAGAAACTCTAAAAGTACTTCTAATTTCAGTAAATTCTATGATATTTAAATACTTATTGAAAACTTTCAAAAAAAGCAATTTCTACTTAATATTTGTTAAGTTGTTATGCCAGATCTTTTCTAATATTTGAATCTGATTAAGTCAAAGGTCATAAAAAATGCCACAGCTAATATGTTCAAACACAAAGCCAGAAGCTTTGTATCTAACAAATTACAAAAACCTATGCAAGTAAAATGTAAGTTTACAAGATTGATATTATGGGTGAATGGCTTTTTAACCTTAATTTATATGGCTGTTCACTTCAAATAATTTATATTCTGTTGTTGAGGCAAGAGATTCACCCAAACTGAATCCCATCATACTCTGAACTTTCCAGATAAAAGAAAAGAGAAGTCTTGGCTCCTCTATTTGTTTAGTGCACACTGAAATATGATTTTTGACACTTATATATCCTAAACATGTATCATAAGAACTTAAGATAGTGTTGATATTATCAATAGTTACATCTAATTGTGAACTACCTACTTTGCATATAATGTGGGAAGGGTAATGATTAAAATATCATTTCTATGTTTAGAATGTAATTAAGACACACCTCCTGGAGTGGCAGAGTAGGATCATCCTGAGACTGCGAACCACCAGGTTGGCAGTTCAAACCCACCAGCTGCTCCATGGAAACTCTATACAGGATCATTACAAATTGGAACCAGCTCAGTGGCACTTAACAACAACTTTATTAATCCTGGTGTGGCATTATAGGATAGACACTGGACTGCTAACCACCCGGTCAGTAGTTGAAATCCAAAAGCCACTTCTCAAAAGCCTTCAGAACCTGTTCGATGACAGCAATTTCATTTAAAAATAATTTGACAGGTTTCTTATGCAATGTATTCCCTTATGCCATTTTCCTCAGATATTTGCTTTTTCCCCTGTTTGATTCAATAAATGATTTATGTAAAATCTTGAACAAAGAAAAGATGAGATGTCAGTTTATACTGGGAACTATAGAATAATATTTTAAAAATAAGAAACATGATGTTTTTAACACTTCAGTTATCTGTTTACCAAGGAAAGATAAATGTGCATGTGTGTTAAATTTATCAACTCACAGTCACATTCTTTGCCTCAGTGCTTAGCTCATCGGTGTTAGTGGCAATGGCCAACAATATTATTATGGAAGCTGTATAAAGGTAATAATTAAATTTATATGTTGGATGAATTTTGGAAAATCAGAGTTTCTGTTAACATCTGGCAAAGTTAAGCTCTTGTTATTGCCAATGTTGATATCATCTCAAAGCCTATATTTTCTTTAATTTGCTGAGCTCACTTATTATTTTACTTTTCTGGATAGATACAGAAATATAATAGACGTAGATATAAAAAAGCTTTGAACCCATTTATGAAACTTTTTCTGAAATGACATCAAATTCAGGAAAAATATATCTAAATATTATCTATTTTCAGTGCTCTCATTAAGTCTCAAAGAAAAAAAATTTAGAAATTAATACATAGTTTAAATATTTAAAAAATTTTTAAACTACAGCTATCAGAGTATCTCCAAAATGGGAAAAAGATGAAGTAAGTTTTTGGTTTTGTTTTGTTTTGTTTTGATTACACAAAATATTTTTAATGTGTAATAGAATGATGAACTATGCTTTTAAAAATTTAAATATCAAAATGATTTGAATATTTCTTCTCAAGTCCTTTGTGCAGCTTATTGTATTTACCGGATTATCTAATGCTTAAAACTGACTAACTTGACTACACATTTTACAATGTAAAGGCAATGTTAACATATCACAATTTATGGAACTTAAACCAAAATATATCAGAATATTCCCAAGGCTTAATAATTTATTTATGTACCTGTAAGAATTGCGATATGCAGATGATACAACCTTGCTTGCTGAAAGTGAAGAGGACTTGAAACATTTACTGATGAAGATCAAAGAGCACAGCCTTCGGTATGGGTTGCATCTCAATGTCAGGAAAACAAAAATCCTCACCACTGGACCAATAAATAACATTCTTATCAACAGACAAAAGATTGAAGTTGTCAAGGACTTCATTCTTCTTGGATCAACTATCAACACTCATGGAAGCAGTAGTCAAGAGATCAGATGACGTATTGTATTGGGCAAATCTGCTGCACAGGAACTTTTTAAAGTGTTGAAGAGCAGATATGTCAGCTTGGGGACTAAGGTGCACCTGACCCAAGCCATGGTATTTTTAACAACCTCATATGGATGCGAAAGCTAGACAGTGAATAAGGAAGATCATAGAAGAATTGATGCCTTTGAGTTGTGGTGTTGTAGGAGAATACTAAAGTGCTATGGGCTGCCAAAAGAACCAATAGATCTGTTTTGGAAGAAGTGCAGCAAGAGTGCTCCTTGGAGGCCAGGATGGCTAGGCTTCGTCTCTCATACTTTGGACATATTGTCAGGAGGGAACAGTCGCTGGAGAAGGATTCATGCTGGGTAAGATGGAGGGTCAGAGAAAAAGAGGAAGACCCCAACGAGATGGATCAGCCAGGTGGCATCATTGATGGCATCAAGTGTGGCAGTGGTAGTGAGGTTGGCCCAGGATCGGACATTGTTTTGTTCTGCTGTGCATGGGGTCGCTATGAGTCAGTTATGACTCTATTGCACCTGACAACAACAACAAGAATTGTTATAACAAGATTGCACATATGATACTGCTGTCATGTGTGTAAGAAAAAGGTACCATTTTAAAAATTTATTTTAGTTTTATTATAAATAGAGTGATAGTTTACATGGGAGAACATCGCTTTTACATTCATCTTTTCATCGCAATGATTACAATCTCCCATGTGCATCATCATTCAACAGTATTTGTTTCTATTCCCTCTGGGTTTTTTTTTTGGAAGGATGTACACAAAAACACTCAGAAATATATAATCAATTAAACAACCAAAGGGAACATACTACAAGGTTGCCTCCTGGCCTCCTCGGCTGCTCTGTTTTTCCGTGTCCTCCTCTATGTCTTCATCTCTGGTATCACTGCTTCTCTGGATAGGGTTCCACATTCCAATCATACTTTTCTCCCTTTAAGATTAACTACCCTTCCCTTTTTTGTTATTAAACTTCTACCTTTACAGTTGTGGCTATCACATTTAGTCATGATAACAATTACGCACTATTGAATCATAAGAATTGTATCCCCATCTCTTTTCATCAGACCTGTCTAGATAAGATGAATACTATTCAGCGGGGATTCTACCTTCCCCTACACACTCTGAAACTAAACTCTCTCTTGAAAAGTTGTAAGCAACTCGCTTCATGCCTTTAATGTCCCCCACGTTATAGATAGCCGATGTATAAGTTGCCCATCCCAATCAACCCTATATACAGAGAGGATAAGATTGATCCTTGATGTGAAGATTCTTTCCCTTTCAGTTGGTATTTTGAGCTACTACATACATAAGTATAAGTCAAGTTCATCTAATTGTAACAATTTACACTTGTTTCCTTTATTAAAAAAACATATTTTTTTAATCTTCCTCTAGTCAAGTTCTGATCATCAAGTCGAATGGGTACTATCTACAAGGTTGGGCATTCTTGTGGATCTCCCCAAGCTTCATATCAGCTGTGTGCTTAACTCTCAAATCTAGCCCTCTTGGCTATGTACTTGTCCATGAACTCAGGAATCCCCTGGTTTCACCACACTTTGGACCAACCAGCACTTCCTCTTCTCTCTCTCATCTACAGTCTTCTGTGTTTATTTTCTTGCCTTCACATGCATATGAGGCTATTGAAAATGGCCCCTGCTTATTTGTCACTACTCCTTAATTCTCTGGTATGTCTCAGAATTTGCAGAATATACTATGTGGTGATGTGGGTTAATGTACTGGATTGCAAAGTTAGTTTGAATCACAAGGTGGGCAGTTCAAGCTCACCAGCCAATCTTTGGAAACCCTATACTATACAAGATCACTATGGGTCTAGACAGACTCAACAGCATTAAACAACAACAGCATACTATATTTATGGGTACAGATGTATTATAAATGAAAATTCTACAAATTAGTATACAAATAAGTGACATCTGGCAGGAATACCAGTGTGACACTTCCATGTCCCAAAGAGGAATGTACTACCCTCTCCACACAACAGGAAGCTCACTTGAGCCTTAGAGTTCAGGGTTCTTATTGACTTCACCATATGACCAAAATATATTACATCTTATTTCTTGAGACCTATTCTATATCAGATCCTTTAGTCCTTATTTATTATCCTCAGGTATGGTTCAACTTGAAAAAAGTGAGAACAAAGGTGTTTTGTTGTTGTTGTTTTTCAAGGTGATTCTAGTCACATTTGCAATAGTCAAACCCCAAGCCAAGAAAATCAGGAATATTTATTTCTCAGATAAAATACAGCATCTATTTAGTGTCATAATAGTATATTTCCTTTTAAGTAGCAGTTAAGATATTTAAATAAAAAAATAAAATTCTCCCTAATGCCATATTCTAAGAGATAACATTATCTTTTAGGACCAAATAAATTAAATTAACATATAATAGCTAACAATTATTATTTACTAAATTATCCAAGATTTTAATGCAAGAATAATAACTTTTGGAATTTTTTAAAATTTTTAATCAAAATGATAGGGTGTCTTAAGGAAAACTGGTAACCAAGGTTCACATTGGACCTTTAAAAGACTGTGACTAGAAAGTCAGCATACAGTATAGACAAGGGTAGTCACACTGTAAAATTAAGCCAAGCCGTAGTCCAACCCCTAACTCTAACCCTAATCCTAAAATTAACCCTAGTTCTAACCATAATATTAACACTAAATGAAACCCTAAACCTAGCAATAGCATTAACTATAGCCTTAACTACTTACTCCTAACCCCCTCAAAAGAGAAAAGGAGTAGTCAGACAAAGAGAGATTTTGACTATACTTAAGGATCTCTGATAGTGTAGTGGTTACAAATCGGGCTGCTAATCTCACAGTCAGCAGTTCGAAACTACCAGCTGTTCTGCAAGAGAAAGATGAGGCTTTCTGTTCCTGTAAAGATTTACAGCCTCAGAAACCCTGTACAGGGTCACTATGAGTCGGAACTAAC
>NW_006408606.1:12624388-12632376 GCF_000296735.1 Chrysochloris asiatica | reverse complement strand
AATGAAACAATGAGTGTAAAACTGATGTTCTGCCATGTAAACTATCACTCAATTCACAATAAAAACTTAAAATTTAAAAACTGTTCTTCATTGTTTAAGTTTTTACACAAATTTATAATGTTTATTTAATGAAATAAATTTATAATGTTTATTTAATGAAATAATTTACATTATGGTCATTACATAGTTTACATTATGGTCATTTTGAAGCTCATTTTTGACTATGTTGTTGTTGTTTTTGTTAGACACCATTAAGTTGGTGCTGACTCTTGGTGACCCTATTCACAACAGAATGAAATACTGCCTGATCCTGGCCAACCTCACAGTAGTTGCTATGCCTGAGCCCATCGTTGCAACCATTGTATCAATCCATCTAATTGGGGGACTTCCATTTTTCTCAGACCCTCCACTTTACCAAACATGATATCTTTCTCCAGTGACTGGTCCCTCCTGATAATATGTCTGAAGTATGAGAAATGAAGTTAGGCCATCCTGGACTCCAAGGAGCACTCTGGCTGTATACTTTCCAATACAGATCTCTTTGTTCTTTTGGCAGTCCATGGTACTTTCAATATTCTACTCCAAGACCATAACTCAAATGCATCAATTCTTCTACAGTTTTCCTTATTCACTGTCCAACTTTCGCATGCATATGATGTTATAGAAAATATCATGACTTAGGTGAGGTGCACCTTAGTCCTCAAACTGACATCTTTGCTCTTCAACACTTTAAAGAGATCTTGTGCAGCAGAATTGCCTAATGTCACTTGATTTCTGGACTGCTGGTTCCATGAGTGTTGATGATTGATCCAAGTAAAATGAAGTTTTTGACAAATTCAATCTTTTCTCCATTGATCAGAATTGTATTTATTGTCCAGTGGTGAGGATTTTTGTTTTCTTTACACTGAAGTGCAAACTATACTTCATCAGTGTTTTAAGTCCTCTTCACTTTCAGCAAGCAAGTTGTGTCACCTGCATATTCCAGGTTGTTAATGAATCTTCCTCCAACTTTATGCCATGTTTTTCTTCATGTAATCCAGCTTCTCAGATTATTTGCTCAGCATTCAGATTTAATAAATATGGTGAAAGAATACAATCCTGGTGCACACATTTCCTAATTTTACATCATTCAATGTTCCCTTGTTCTGTTTGAATAACTGCCTCTTGGTCTGGTTAAAGTCCGTAATGAGCATAATTAAGTGTTCCATAATACACATTCTCTGCAATGTTGTCCATAGCTTGTCATGATCCACATAACTGAAAGCTTTTGTGTGGTCCATAAAGCACAGGAAAACATCTTTGTAATATTCTCTGCTTTCAACCAAGGTGCATCTCGCGTTATCAATGCTGTCCCTTGTTCCACATCTTTTTCTGAATCTGGCTTGCACCTTTGGCAGTTCTATCAATGTATTCTTGAAGCCGATTAATAGCAGCCCTATATGGTGTTTTCAAGGAGCAGTTGGTGGATTTGAACAACAACATCAGATGAAAGTAAAATTTTGCTGAGGATCATTCAAAAACATTTGCAGCAGTACATCAACATATATCTGTTATATATTTTAACTGGATTCAGTAGAGGACATGGAACAATCATCGTTGCTGATGTCAGAAGGATCTTGGCTGAAAACAGACAACATTAGAAAGATATTTACTTGCATTTTACTGCTATCATAGGCATCCACCTGTGTGTATTATAACAACCAGATAACATTGTATAGAATGGGAAATCCAGAATACTTAATTGTATTATATAGAACCTGTTGGAGGAGACTATTGAAAGTGTCATGGGCTGCCAAAAGAACCAATAGATCCATTTTGGAAGAAGTGCAGCCAGAGTGCTCCTTAGAGGCCAAGATGGTCAAACTTCATCTCTCATATTTCGGACATTTGTCAGGAGGGACCAGTTACTGGAGAAGGATATCATGTTTGGTAAAGTGGAGGGTCAGAGAAAAAATAGGAAGACCCTCACTGAGATGGATTGGCCAAGTGGCATCATCAATTAACTCAAGCATGGTAACAGTAGTGAGGTTGGCCCAGGATCAGGCAGTGGTTCGTTCTACTGTGCATAAGGTCACTGTGGGTGGGTACCAACTCAATGGCACCTATCAACAACAACATACATAAAATAAGAGATTGTTGTTGTTAAATGCTGTCTAGTCTGTTTGAGTTGTTAAAAAAAAAACAACAACAAGAGGATACTGTATGGTTTAAAACCAAGAAAGGTGTGTGTCAGGGATCTACCTTTTCACCATACTTATTCAATCTGTATGCTGAACATTGAATTGAGTAAATCCTGCAAAAGACCTCCTTGATGTGCTAAAGAGCAAAGATGTCACTTTCAGAACTAATATAGTCCTGATTCAAGTCATGGTATTGTCAATCGCCTCAAATTCATGTGAAAACTGGACAATGAACAAGGAAGATCTTAGAAGGCCAGAGAAGAATTGATACATTTGAATATTGTTATTTGAATAATCAGAAGAATAAACAAATCTGTGCTATTAGTACAGTCAGAATGTGCCTTAGAATAGAGGGTGGTGAGACTTTGTCTGGTCAAGTTATCAGAAGGAAATAGTTCCAGGAAAAGGACACCAACTTGGAAAACTAGAGGGTCAGGAGAAAAAAGGCATAGCCCAATGAGTTGGATTGACAAATGGGCACAAACAAAACAAAAATCAATGCATAGGACTAAGCAGTGTTTCATTCTGCTGTGCATGGAGCCAATTTGATGGCAACTAACAAGAACAACATGTATTATCATATCCTCCACAACACTGGATATTATATTTGGTTTTTATTTCATTTTTCTCAACTTGATGGGCATTTCTTTACATTTCAACATAGAGAATAAGAAGATGGTACATTTGATATAATTTCTCGTTTTTTTAAATAAGTAGTTTAAAATCAGGAAGGTGTGTATCAGAGTCGTATTCTGTCACCATACTTAATCGTTATGCTGAGCATATAATCTGATATGGTGAATTATATGAAGAATAAAGTGGCATCAGGATGGGAGGAACATTCATTAGGAACCTGCCAATGTGCAGATGATACAATCTTGCTTATAGAAAGTGAAGAGGACTTAAAATTATTACTGATAAAGGTCAAAGACTACAGCTTTCCATATATATTGTACCTGAATGTAAAGAAAATAAAAATGCTCACAAATGAACTTATATAACATCATGATAAATGGAGAAAAGATTGAAGTTGTCAAAAACTTCATTTTGCTTTTGAACCCACTATTAACACTAATGGAAGCAGCAGTCAATAAATCAAACAATGCATTGCATTATGCAAATATTCTACACAAGACCTCGTTAAAGTGTTCAAGAGCAGAGATGTCAGTTTAAGGACTAAGGCATGTCTGACCAAGTCATGGTATTTCAATAGCCTCAAATGTATGTGAAAGATGGACAATGAATAAGGAAGACCTTAGAAGAATTGATATATTTGTCTTGTGGTGCTGGAGAAAAATATTAAAAGCACCATGGACTTCCAGAAGAACAAACAAATCTGTGTTGGAAGAAGTATAGCCAGAATGCTCTTTAGAATCCAGGATATTCAGACTTTGTATCTCATACTTTGGACATATTATCAATCCCTATAGAAGGACATCAGGCTTGGTAAAGTGGAGGGTCAATGAAAAAGGGAAATACCTGCAATGAAATGGATTGGCACAGTGGCAGCAGCAATGGGCTCAAGGTTAACAAAGATTGTGAGGATGGCATAGGATCAGGCGATGTTTCATTCTGTTGTGCATTTGGTTGCTATGAATCGAAATTGTCTTGATGGTACCTGATAACAAGATTTGTAAATAATGTGTTAACATGTCCAGATTTTATGTATACTGGATTAAGAATTTAGCAAAAGGTGTTAGCCTTGGCATATGCGACACTATCTTTCATCCCCTTAATAAATTGTTGCTGTTGCTGAGAGCCATCTAGTTGGCTCCAACCCATAGCGACCCTGTATGGGATTTCCAAGGAGTGACTGGTGAGCTTGAACCACCGACCTTGTAGTTCATACCAACTTTACCATCCAACATATTAACCTACAGTGCCACACCAGGAGTTTATTAACAAAATGTGTGTGTATGCAATTGTTCTTGCTGTTAAGTACTGTGGGGTCAGTTCCCACTCATAGTGACCCTGTGCAGGGTTTCCAATCTTGCAAATCTTTACAGGAGCAGATATCTCATCTTTCTCCCACGGAACAGTGGTAGTTTTCAATTGCCGACCTTGAGGTTAGCAGCCCAATTTGTAACCACTACACTACCAGAGCTCCTTTACTTCATTAAAATAATTCAATCATTTGTTTATGAAATTCTGCATACTTTCTCAAATTCTCAAATTTGGCATGCAAATTTGTCAAATTTTAATAAAGTTAAGTTCCATATCCTATTACTATTGAGAAAGATGAGGCTATGGGCTCCTGTGAAGATTTGTTGTTGTTGTTAAGTGCTGCTGAGTTGGTTTTGACCCATAGGGAGCCTCAGAAATCCTATACAGGCTCACTATGAATTGGAAGAGACTCGGTGACGCTTAACAACAACATATACAGTGACAACTGTGAGAATGGTATAGTGAAGCTGTCTAACTTAATAAGGGGGAGAAAGAGAGAATTAGGTCAACTGTGTAAGACTGATTCCTATGAGGCACAAGTCAGGCAGCCTTTATACCAATTCTGACACCAACCATCACACCCAAGGGACCATCCCTTTCATATCATCCTCTACTTCTCTGCTGGATTCAATAATTCATTATAATGTCCACACAGGCATTGTACTGCCCACACAGAACTCAGAGACCACACTCACAGTTATGGTGGTTCATTAGGGAAACAACAGGTTACAGTTAAAGATAGGAAGATTCAGAAAACCAGTATTTTGAGTCAGGACAGTTTTTTCTCAGCTGTATCCAAGTGAGGCCTCACCTATTTCTGGTCCCCAGTCTCTCCAGCCTTTTGGACTAGGCTGGACCCTGTTCTGCTCAATCAATCATTAAAAACTCTTTACTTCTATCAATAAGTATACAGAAAACCTACTTCATGAGTGAAAATGAAGTAAAAGAGCTGACCAGCAGATTTCAAAAGGCAGCTTCAGAAGATAAAGTATTATAATGAAATGTGCAAAGATCTAGAATTAGAAAACTAAAAGAGAAGAACATGCTCCAAATTCCCCAAGCTGAAAGAACTAAGAGAAAAAAATTCAAGGATTGAGTTGCAATATCCAAGGATTCTATGGGCAAATATTGACTGATGCAGAAAACATCAAAAGAAAATGAAAGGAATACACAAAGTCAATGTGTCAAAGAGAAATAACTGATGTTCAACCATTTCAGAAGGTAGCATATGATCAACAACCAATGATTCTGAAAGAAGTCCAAGTTTCCCAAAATTTTGGCAAAGATAAAAAAACAATGCTCCAAGAATTTACAAAACATCAATTGAGATGTTTCAACACACAGATGCTGTGCTGGAAGCATACACTGATCCATACCAAGAAACTTAGAAGACAGCGAACTGGCCAACTGACAGGATGAGATGTATATTTGTGCACATTCCAAAGAAAGGTGATACAATGAAATGTAGAAATTATTGAACAATATCAGTGATATTATAATTAATTTTTTTCTGAAGATAATTAAAAAATGGTTGAAAAGCACACGGACAGGGAACTACCAAAAATTCAAGCCCGATTCAGAAAAGGGTGTTATGGCTGATGTCAGATGGATCTTGAATGAAAGCAGAGAATATCAGAAAGATGTGTACCTCAATTTTATTGAATATGGAAAGACTTTTGACTGTGTGGATCATAACAACTCATGAATCATATTGTAAAGAATGGGAATTTTAAAACACTTAATTGTGCATTTAAGGAGGCATAGACCAAGAAGCAGTGATTCAAATAGAACAAGGATATAATACATGGTTAAAAAATCAGTAAAAGTGTGTTGTATACTTTCACCATAATTATACATTCTGCATGCTAAGCAAAAAATCTGAGAAGTTGAACAGTATGAAGAAGAGTTCAGCATCAGAATCAGAGGAAGACTCCGCAACAATTTGTGATATGCAGATGACACAATCCTACTTGCTTATAGCAAAGAAGACTTGAAGCACTGTTGAAAATCAAAGACTACAGCCTTTAGTAAGGATTACATTTGGACATAAAGAAAACAAAAATGTTTATCAATGAACCAATCAATAACATCATGTTAAATATAGAGGAAAATTAAGTTATCAAAGATTTTGTTTTAACTAGATCTTCAATCAGCAGTTCTCAAGCAATAATTAAGAAATCAAACGATGTATTGCATTGGACAAATATTCTGCAAAAGACCTTTTGAAAGTGTCATTTTGAGGACTCAGGTGTTCCTGATCCAAGCCATGGTGTTTTCAATATTTTCATATTTATGCAGAATTAATTTTTCATACAGATGAGGAACAAACCAGTCTGTGTTGAAAAAAGTACAGTCAGAATACTTTCTGGAAGTCAGAATGGCCAGACTTCATCTCTCATACTTCAGACATATTGTCAGGAAGGATACCCGTCCTTAGAAAAGGATTTCATGTTTGGTAAAATGGAGGGTCAGAGAAAAAAGGAAGACCCTTAACGAGATAGATTGGCACAGTGGCAGCAGCAATGTGCTCAAATATAGCAATGATTGTGAGGTTGGCACAGGACTGGACAGTGTTTCATTCTGTTATGCATAGGGTTGCTATGAATCAATAATAACTCTATGGCACCTAACAACAACAACAACATTCAAAATCTGAGCAATAAACAAGGAAGACCAAAGAAGAACTGATATCTTTGAATTATGATGGATAGCCAAAATAATAAACAAATTTGTCTTGGAAGAAATACAGCCAGAATGCTCCTTAAAAATAAAGAGGTAGGGAGACTTCATCTCACATACTTTAGACATGTTCTTAGGAAGGACGAGTCTCTGGAGAAGGACATCATGCTTAGTAAATAGAGGTCAGAGAAAAAAGACCCTCAGTCAAATAGATTGACACAATGGCGGCAACAATGAAGTCAAACATGGCACCAATCGTGAGGACAGCACAGATCTAGGCAGGGTTTAGTTCTGCTATACATAAGGTCACTATGAATCAGAACAAACTTGATAGCACCTAACAACCTAACATGATAATTACTTGAAATACAGCATCACTAATCGTCAAAACAGATTGTGCATTGTGGGTTAATGAGCTGGACTGCAAAGTTGGTTTGAACCAAAAGTTTGGGAATTCAAGCTCAGCAGCTGCCCCTCAAAAACAGGTTCTTCATGAGTTGGAACTGACTTGACAGCACTCAACAACACTAGCAATCTACACAACAGTATTATTAATCCCATTTTATAAATGATAATCTGAGATCCAGAGGTTTTAAGTAAATTGTGATTGTTCATGCAGGTATGAACATTGTGATTGTTCATTCAGTTATGGTAAACTTAAAAGTCAATTTCAAGTCTGGTTCCAAAACACACAATCTTTCTGTCTCACCATGAATGGTGATATATATTTTTAGGTATATATAGCTTGTTTTGATGGTTATTTTGTAGTATAAGCTACCTGGGGAGTTCTTCATTATAGACACCCTATATTTGCAGTCATTTTATTTTGACTTACCTTCTAAAAAAATATATTCAATTTTTCTTTATGCATGGTGTACTAACTTATGATTGTTAGTTGACACTGAATACACTCAAAACCCAGGTGACCTTATGCATGTTGAAAAAAAATGTTTCCTGGTCCTGTACCATAACAAAGTACTATTCAATGTAGTACTAGAAAGTGAGCCCCTAGTTTGGGAGAAACTAAACATAATTCCATCAATGGACTCGAACTTGTAAGTTATATGTTGTTATTGTCAGGTGCCATCGAGTCGGAATCGACTCATAGCAACCCCATGCACAGCAGAACGAAACAATGTCCGATCCTGGGCCAACCTCACTACCGCTGCCACACTTGAGTCCATC
>NW_006408606.1:12621806-12624068 GCF_000296735.1 Chrysochloris asiatica | reverse complement strand
GCTGACATCTCTACTCTTCAATACTTTAAAAAGTTCCTGTGCAGCAGATTTGCCCAAGGCAATATGTCGTCTGATCTCTTGACTGCTGCTTCCGCAAGTGTTGATAGTTGATCCAAGAAGAATGAAATCCTTGACAACTTCAATCTTTTCTCCATTGATAAGAATGTTTATTGGTCCAGTGGTGAGGATTTTTGTTTTCTCTACATTGAGATGTAATCCATATCGAAGGCTGTGCTCTTTGATCTTCATAAGTAAATGTTTCAAGGCCTCCTCACTTTCAGCAAGCAAAGTTATATGTAGTTTCTCCCAAACTAGGGTCTCACTTTCTAGTATTATATTGAACAGTATTTTGTTATGATCCACAGAAATTTCATTGGGCAGTTTTCTGAAACAGATTGTCATATTGTTTATCCTACTGAAGATTGTTCAATGTGGGTGACCCTGATGATATCTGAATTACTGTTGAAACACAAGTAAGTGTATACAGTCAACAGGTGGGAAGTGGAAGTTGTACTAGACAATTATGAAAATTGTTGCTGTTGTTAAGTGCTATCAAGTTGGTTCCGACCCATAGCAACCCTGTACAGGGTTTCCAAGGCTATAAATCTTTAAGGGAGCAGAAAGCCTAATCTTTCTCCCATTGAGCAGCTGGTAGTTTGGAACTGCTGACCTTAAGGTTTGCAGCCCAATTCATAACCACTATGCTATCAGAGGACTTTGATATGTTTTTCTTGGAAAAATTAGAAGAGTAGTTTAAGTCATTTAAATACTAATGTTAGCTAACTTTGGCAACATTTTTGTATTTCAGTTGAGATATATATCCTATTTAAGCACAATATTAAAATAAATAAAAACAACTAACTATTTGTCTGACCCAAGAATTTAACTCTTTATAAAACTAACTCTGCTTTTATTCTAAAGTTTCTTGTAAAGTGATCATCCTTAATTCTGCTATTAACTTAGATATCTTCTAATGTGACTTATAGAACACCATTCCAGTTTGATACTTCAGGATAAGTTGGCAATGAAAATACCCATGGGTAACTCTCTGATCTCCCAGTGGACTTCCTGTGACCTAGCCACAAGAACTCAATTAGTCTATCTGAGAGTGAGCCTCATGTCTTCTACCAGGCACATCTGGTCCTAACTTTTCTTATCTGTCCATGTCCATTTTGTGTAGTACATCTATATTTTATTAGCCATGAATGTCTGTGCTTTTGAGAAGCAAACATTTTCCATTTTCTACTTTTTTACTTTAAAAAAACTAAATTTAAAAATGTATTTTTATCCTGTGCTGTCTCATATTCCAACTGCATAAAATATTTGAACTGGCTTATGGAACATAATACAACAAACCAACAGTTCCTATCAAATTTGAATAGGAACAAGCAACTGTTTAAAGATATTAATAACAATAACCATATTGTTATGTTAGGTGCTGGGGAGTTGGATCTGACTTATATATATATAACAGAATGAAACATTGCCTGGTCCTGTACCATCTTCACAATTGTTGCTGTTTTTAAACCCATTGTTCAGCCACTGTGTTGATCCATCTCCCAGGGGATCCTACTCTTTTTTACTGACTTTCCACTTTACCAACTATGACACTCTTCTCTAGGGAATGGTCCTTTCTAAAACATGTCTAACGTATATGAGACAAAATCTCACAATCTTCAATAGCACTACTTTAAAATTGGTTTTAAGAAATGAATGAGTGATTTCTCTTATAATCTAAGATTAGGAAGCTATGGACAACATTGTGAAGTATGAGTATTCTGGAATACTTAATTGTTCTAACGAGGAATCTGTACGTGGACCAAGAGGCAGTTGTTCGAAAGCAATATGGGAATACTGAATGGTTTAAAATTAAGAAAGGTATGTGACAGGGTTGTATTCTTTCACCATACTTATTCAACCTGTATGCTGAGCAAATAATCCAAGAAGCTGGGTTATATGAGGAGAAACATTGTATCAGGATTGGAGGAAGACTCATAAACAACCTGTGATACGCAAATGATACAACCTTGCTTGCTGAAAGTAAAGAGAGGTTAAAACATTTACTGATGAATATCAAAGAGTACATCCTTCAGTATAGATTGCATCCTATGTAAAGAAAACAAAAATCCTCACCATGGACCAATAAACAATATTCTTATCAATAGAGAAAAGATTGAAGTTGTCAAGGACTTCATTCTTCTTGGATCAACCATCAACACTCATGGAAGCAGCAGTCAAGAAATCAAATGACATATTGCATTA
>NW_006408606.1:12603409-12621431 GCF_000296735.1 Chrysochloris asiatica | reverse complement strand
CCCAAGTGAGATGGATTGGCAAAGTGGCAGCATCAATGGGCTTAAGTGACAATTGTGAAGTTAGCCCAGGACCGGGCAGTGTTTTGTTCTGTTGTACATAGGGTCGCCATGAGTCGGTACTGACTCAATGTCACCTAACAACAACAACAAGATCATTGGACCTGGTTGCATCACTGTAGGATAAGTACAGGATTGCTAACCTGCAAGGTCAGCAGTTTAAACCCACCAGCCTGTTCTTGAAACCCTATACAGGGTAGCTATGAGTTACTACTTGATGCTGTTAACAATAATAAACAATAATATCGATAGGATATTTACTAAGTATATTATGATAATGTTGTTGTTAAGTGTTGTAGGGTTGGTTCCTACGTATAGTTCGTTCCTACCTGTATAGGGTTTCTAAGGAGCAAGTGGTGGGGTTGGACTGCTGACCTTAAATTAGCAGTCCAGTGCTTATCATATAGCATGACACCAGGACTCCATGATAATAACAATATCTTTATATCTGCCACAGTCACCTATGTGGGAAGAATAAGGCAACTTTGGCCTATTCGGTGAGTTGTTTGTTTATATTCCCTGCTGGAGAAAGACAGACTCAGGAACAAACACCATTTCCAATGTATAAACTGGGAATTACACCATTCTCTGAAAGTTTAAACTAGGGATTGCATTGAAAAAGAAGTTCCATGTTCCTCCTATTCTATCTGTGGATAATGTTGTTGTTAAGTGCCGACTCATAGCAACCCAGTATAGGATTTCCTAAGAGTTACTGGTGAGTTTGAACTGCCAACCTTGCAGTTCTAACTGGCTTTAAGGTGAGTGCTTATCCTATAGCTACATATTGTTGTTGTTGAGTGCCATCGAGTCGGGTCCGACCCATAGCGACCTTGTACAGGGTTTCCGAGGGTGTAAATCTTTACGGGAGTAGAAAGCCTCATCTTTCTCCCGCGGAGCGGCTGGTAGTTTCGAACCGCTGACCTTAAGGTTCGCAGCCCGATTCGTAACCACTACGCTACCAGAGCTACATATAGCTACTATTTATTTGGCAGAATTGTGTAACTTTAATTATAACTTCAAATAGAAAAATCATCTCTCCAAAACCACAAACCATTCTTTACTGACCTAGTTATCTTTGTCACTGTAGGAACAGTACTGGCGTCATGGTGTGGCACTGTAGGAAAAGCACCAAACTGCTAACTAAAAGGTCAGCAGTTCAAACTCACCAGCTGTACCTCAGATACCCTACACAGGGTAGTTATGAGTTGGAATTGCTCAACGGCACGCACTTAACAACAACAAGTTATCTTACTGTGTCCTGGTGTGGCGTTGTATTTGACTGCTAACTATAAGATCAGCAGTTCAAATCCACCAGCAGCTCCTAGGGAAACCTATATAGGGTCGATATGAGTCGGAATTGAGCTTACAACACTTAATAACAGCATTTATCTTTCTGATTCATTTTTTAAATTTAAATATTTATATTCATTTATTTCTACAATGATTCTAAAGAGGATCTACAATACTGTTTTCTCTGAATTGTCTCCATGTTTACAAACCTTCAGAGAGAGATATAAGGATTCACTTATAACTTAAATATTACTTTAAAAAGTTAGGGACATGTCTTTTTCTTTCTACATTTAGCAATAGAATTAAAGAAAGGAAGGAGTCATCATGGACATATGCATGCTTCCATCATTCATATCCTTATACTACTATGTTGTTGTGAAGTGCCGTTGAGTCGGTGCCAACCTATAGCAGCCCTGTATAGGGTTTCCAAGGAGCAGCTGGTGAGCTTGAACCACCAACCTTGCAGTTCAAATGACTTTGCAGTCTGGCGCATTAGCCCACAGTGCCACACCAGGACTCCTTATACTCCTATAAACAGCCACAAATTAAAATGGCTTGTAGTTTCTTGGTCAAGAAATTCTAGATACACTTATTTAAAATTGTCAGCTATAAATTAGCTCTTGATTGTTTATTTTCATGGGCAGTAATGAATAAAATCTTTTCTATGGCTGAAGGGAGCTTTTTTTTTTTCTTTTTTTGCATGCACATGTTTATCACAAAGACATCAACACATTCTACTATAAGTTTCTGCTATAGCAAGGTAGTTTCACAGCTGAAAATGGTTGGGGGTTTGTTGAGCTGGAGCATTTTGATAAATGTAGATAAATGATTAAAATAGTTCAGTCATTCTAAGTCCTAGAAAAATATGACAGCATATAAGTCTCCAAAGAGATTTATGTTTGCTCTAACAGCTGGCTGTCCATAGCTGCACCATTCCCTCAGGATATCTCCAGCCCTATTGCATGATGAAAGTGCTTCACAGCTGTGAGAGATTTAGATCCCTTTAAAGTACTGCTTAAGCTACAACAAACCAGTGTTTCAGAAGAAAGTAAAGCAGTGTTCATAAACTTCCTAGCCTTAACCTGGGGAAGCTCACCTGTCAAAGCCTGCTCACTAAAAACTTCGCTGAATTGTTAGCTGACATTACAAAATGTCCAAGATGTCATCATGTGGGGCAAACAAAACCATGCATTTACATGTGTTGTTCCTGGGGCCAGAGAACAGCTAAATATAACAAAACACTTAGAATAAAAACATATGAGTGGAAATATTCAGTTGTCTATGAGCAAGACGTGCTAGGAAATGAAGTGGCTCTATCATGTGTCACAGAAGGTGTGACTGAAGGATGAATAATGGGAGGGAGAAAACTTTGCTATTGGGTGCCCTCTTAGGTACTGATGCTGACTACCTGTTCAACACCCAGCTTTGTGGTAGGCTCAACCCATTGTCATTGGAGGAAAGACAGAGGAGACAGCCAAACAGCAGGCTGTGTGGATTCTTTGTCCCCCTACTCAATCATCCCAAAATTGAGCATTCACATTTTCTAATTTCTAATTACTTGTTTGGGGGATTTCCTCTTAAGCAGAGAGACAAATGTGGGTATCAGGCATATTGGCTACTGGCTGGCTGTATGACAACATGGATTTGTAGCTTAACGCTGATACTGACTGGAGTCCTCAAGAAAATTAACAACCCAGGTAACCATAAGGACTCATTTCTTCTGAAGAAGATTCAATCTAACCTATTTATGCATAAATTATATTCTTGTTTCATAATCTAATTGTAATATGCATCAGGTTAAACAGATCATCAGGTACATTCCCTACAGAACCACCCGGTGGGTTCACATCGCCAAACTTCAGGTCACCAGCTAATTGCTTTACTAGTGACACACCAGGGCTCCTTAAGGCATTTCTAGATGGACACAAACTGATAACCATTAAGCTAGCAGCATGTAAATTGCTTGCACCCCCTACAGACTCCCAACCAAGAACAAAAGCTCCTTTAAAACTTCATAATTTAAAAAATTATATTTATTATTGCAAAAATAAGTTTTAAAAAATTCAATTAGAATTAGCATTGACCACATTCTCTGAAAAATTAATGCAGTAAAATTAGTAATAAATATACATGTTTTAACAGCAAAAATTCAAATATTTGGAAATTTACCAAAGAAGAAAAATATTCTGCAAAAAAAATTTACCCTAGTTAGAAAATAATAACAATGAGAACAGAAGAAAGTAAAACTTTCTCATGGGAAGGGGTAAGATAAACAAAAAAATTCATAGTCATTAATGTTTTCATTTTGCTTCAAGAAATAACTGATATTAAGGTAGCTCTACTTCAACTCAAGAAATCAAGAGACTAGCCTACAATCAAACAAAAGAACCACAGGTGTCTTAGTTATTTAGTGCTGCTATAAAAGAAATATCACAAGTGGATGCCTTTAATAAACACAAATGTATTCTCTCACTGTTTAAGAGCTTAGAAGTCAGAATACAGGAAGGCGAAGGAAGGCTTTTCTTCCTGTTGGCTCTGGGGGACAGTCCTAGTGTACTTTCAACATTTGTGGTCCAAGCATTCCTTGAAGATCTCTATGTGTCTTAGGTATCTACCTTCCCCTGTGTCTAGGAGGTTCTCAGAAGAGGAACCCCAAGTTCAAAGGATGTGCTCTACTCCTGCTCTTCTCTCCTTACAGTAGTCAGGTCCCTCCACCCCATCTTGTTTCTCTGTCCTCTATCCAAATCAAAGATGATACAGGTCATACCACAGGGGAAGTCCCCTTATATCAGATCAATCTGTGACCTGAGTAAGGGTGCCATATCTGACCCTAAAACCCTTTAACGGATCACATCATGGGGGATGATCACATCATTTCATAGCTGTTGCATTAGATAATGACATTATTACATAACTTCCAAGCCACTGGGAGTCATGGCTAGCTAAGTTATGCATATTTTAGTGAACACAATTCAATCTATGACAACAGGAAAAGTCTATATTGGAAATACGGTAATAGATTATTAGAATCATGGTAAAAATATGCAATTAATATTAGGGGTAAGGTGTAAATTTTGTTTCTATAATTTTTAAAAATCAAAGCCAAATATTGAAATTTTAAATATATTTTATTCTCAGGATAACTCTTCTATTAACAGAATGTTGTTGCTGTTGTTATATGCCATGGAGTCAGTTCTGACTCATAGAGACCTTGTACAGGGTTTCTGAAGCTATAAATCTTTATGGGAGCAGAACACCTCATCTTTCTCCCGCGGAGCGGCTGGTAGTTTCGAACTGCTGACTGTGAGGTTAGCAGCCTGATTCGTAACCACTATGCTACCAGAGCTCCTTATTAACAGAATACTATTAATAAAATGTCTTTATAATTAGAATGAATAAATGTTCTACCATTGTGTGCTTTTGTGTCTGCCAAAATATCAATTAACAAAAGAAATAGTCATTTTCTTTCTATAATGCATTACTAAGATTACCTGTATCAGTAAGAACTAGCACTTCTTCTTCTTCAGTGTTTAATAATAGATATCTAGCTGGGTTGAGAGTAGGGATAAGAAGTATCACATCAGTTAAAATCAAAATAAGACTGACAGAAACAATCTAAGAAAACAATGATTATTTGTGAATTTATTCTAGTCATTTAGAAGAATATGAAAAGTGAGTTAATATTATCTATATAATGTTAATGGATGTTTACAGCTGATTTTCTTCATTTTGAGTCGTGCACCATCAGCAAATGAAGGTTCTGTGGAATTTTCTCCCACAAGCTTAACTCCATTCACGTCATCATGGTCAACTCTACTTTGAGGAGGCATCTCTTCCCCAATCGCATTTTGAGTGCCTTCCAACCTGAGGGACTTATTTTCCGGCTCTGTATCTGACAGTGTTTCTATGCTATTCATAAGGTTTTCAGTGACTAAAGATTCGGAAGAAGTTCGTCACTCTTTCTTCCTAGTCTCTTTGTCTGGAAGCTCATCTGAAACCTGCCCACCATGGGTGACCCTGCTGGTTATTTAAAATACCGATGGCATAGCCCTCAGAATCACAGCAACTCATAAACCACCACAGTACGACAGACAGACAAATGATGGCCATTTGGTTTTATGTCAAAACTGTCACTTTAAATTTCAAGGAGATCTGTGCGCATGCATAGTAGAACCCTCTAGGGGTGGGGGTGCGATATCTATTCACTCAGGTATCCCCTCCAGTTACCATAATGGAGGTGCACAGTCAGCGAGAGACCAGTGAACAATGGACAGATACCAAAAAAAAAAGAATGTCCACACCTGTATCTCCCACCTGTATCTCCCACCTGTATCTCCTTGGTTCTGTCAGGCATTCGTGGCTGTTCTGATCTTTTGCCCACTTGTTCTTTCCCAAGATGGCAGCTCTGGGAATAGCTGAGCATCTTGAATTAGAAAACAATGGATTTCTTGATTCTCCTACAAATTCCCCTAGCTGTAAGCCTTCCAATCTTCTAAATATTCCTTTTATGTGGTTCAGAGTTCTAGCACCATCCCCTGAGCCTGCTTTGCCCGGTATTCTGTGTTGTTGGTGAAGGAACCATGGTATTTTCAATAACCTCATATGCATGTGAAAGCTGGACAGTGAATAAGGAAGACCATAGACAAATTGATGCCTTTGAGTTATGGTGTTGGAGGTGAATACTAAAAGTGCCATGGGCTGCCAAAAGAACCAAAAGATCCATTTTGGAAGAAGTGCAGCCAGAGTGCTCCTTGGAAGCCAAGATGGCCAAACTTCATCTCTCATACTTTGGACATATTGTCAGGAGGGAACAGTTGCTGGAGAAGGATATAATTTTGGTAAGATGGAGGGTCAGAGAAAAAGAGGAAGACCCTCAATGAGATGGATTGGCCAGGTGGCAGCATTGATACGATAGACTCAAGTGTGGCAACAGTAGTGAGGTTGACCCAGGATAGGACATTGTTTCATTCTGCTGTGCACAGGTCGCTATGAGTTGGTGCTCACACGATGGCACCTAACAACAACAAAAATATATAATATTAATGCACTAGACTGCAAAGCCATTTGAACCGCAAGGTTGGTGGTTCAAACTCCCCAGCTGCTCCCCAGAAACTCTATACAGGGTCGCTATGGGTCGGAACCAACTCAACAGCCCTTAACAACAACAACAATATACAATATTATGGAGTCATGGTGTGGCGGTGGACCAAAAGGTCAGTTTGAACCCCAAAGTCAGCAGTTCAAACTCACTAGCCGATCCTAGGAAACTGTATGTAGGATTGATATGGGTCTGAACCTAATGAGTGGCACTTAATAACAACAATATATAATATTATGGTAGCATAGTGTTTACGAGTAGGGCTGTTCCTTGGGAGAAATATGAGGTTTTCTGCTTGAGTAAAGATTTACAGTCTCAGAAACCCTATGCAGGGTCACTGTGAGTCAGAATTGACTCCACAGCACACAACCCCCACCATATAAAATTATGGAGTCCTGGTGTGGGTTTAGTGCTGGATCCAACTTAACAACACTTAACAACAGCAACAACAATATAAAATTAAGACTCGTGGTGTGGTGCTGTCAGATCAGCACTGGACTTTGAAATATAAGGTCACAGTTCAAACCCACCAGCTGTTCCTTGGAAACCTTACACAAGGTCACTATGAGTTGAAATCAACTCAATGATACTTAACAACAACAAAAATATAAAACTAGTCAAGTATTTAGTAGCTAAATTATGATCAATTTAACAATTATTGAATAGCTAATACAGCCTGTTGTTGTTGTTGTTACTGTTAAATGCCATCGAGATGGTTCCCACCCATAGTGACTCTGTATAGGGTTTCCAAGGAGCGGCTGGTGAGCTTGAAACGCTGACCTTGCGGTTCAGAAAACTTTACAGTCCAGCACATTAACCCACAGTGCCACACCAGGACTCCAACATACAGCTTAGAGGTTAAGAAAGATATTAATCAAGTATTGAAAACTATAAAATATTATTTGAATAAGTAAGATTTGAGGTTATATTAAAAAGGGGGTTGATATAGTCATGAATATAAGGGAAGTCTTTTCTTAGGAAGTACAGTTTAGCAATGCCATCAAATTGTTCAGCAGGTAAAGGGTATCCCATGCAGTTATTAACATATTTATAGGCATGGTAGATCTTTCAGGAAGAAGAGTAGATCTTTCAGGAATCACAAAGATGTTAAGTGTGGCTGATTTCCAATGAGCAGGTCAGAGCATAACTGAGTATGTTCTGCTAAGAATTTAAATTCTAATAGAAGAGCCATGAAGTCCACTGAAATTTTATAAACAAAGTGCATATATGTCAGTGTGCATTATATTTTGCTTCGAAATGTTATTTTGTCTACATTGTCTGAAAAGAGATTGGTGCTGTTACTAAATACTGTTGAATTGGTTCCAATTGTATAGGGTTTCTGAGGACTGGCTGATGAGTTGAATTGCTTATCTTGTGGTTAGCATCCATTGTTTATCCCACAGTGTCACACCAGGAATCCAAATGCAAAGGAGCCAGTTCCAACTCATAGAAATCCTGTATAGTATTTCCAGAAGCAGCTGGTAGCTTTGAACCACCAGCCTTGTGACTAGCAGTTCAGTGCTTACCCTACAGTGCCACACCAGAAATAGAGATTATTGGGAAGCAAAAGTAAAAAGGTAGGCCAATTAGAAGACTTCAGGTAGTAGCTTATGTTAATGTGGATGTAGCCCTGGTGGCAGAGTTAGATAAGTATCCTCTGTTGTTGCTCTTTTTTAAGTGCCCTCCAGTAGGCTCTGATTCATAGCAACCTACCCTGCATAGGGTTTCCAAGAGAAGCTGGTGGATTTGAACCACTGGCCTTGCAGTCAGCAGTCCAGTGCTTATCCTATGGGTTATACCAGGACTCCAAGTATCCATTAGTATTATCTAACTAATCTTCCAATCTCATCTTGGACTTAAATATTTAGTTTTACAGAAATAATTTAAAAAAAAACTAACTACATCATGCAGTTGATTATAAAAACACATTTTAAAAGAAAGTTGGGAGAAAAAATAGACCAAATTTGAATTAGGAGTGACCATCTCAAGAGATACTTGACAGTAACATTGTTTTAGGACAAGACTTCAGAAAATTCTAAGGCAGTTGAAAACAAAGAATACATGCTTCTCTTTAAATTACAAAATCAAATAGTGATAATTAAATTATATTGTGCAAACTAGTACAATTTGGTTATATTTTACATATTTATAAGTTTGTCTGTATTTTAAAAATCAGAAAAGGTGTCACCAAGGTTGTATCCTTTCACCATACTTATTCAATCAACATAATGAACAAATATTCTGAGAAGCTTGATTATATAAAGAAAACTTGGTATCAGGATTGGAAAAAAGAATCATTAATGACTTGTGATATGCAGATGATACAACTTGCTTACTTGAAGCAAAGAGGTCTTAAAATACTTACTGAAGAAGATCAAAGACTCCAGTCTTCAGAATGAATTGGACTACAATGTAAAGAAAACAAAATCCTCATGACTGGATCAATAAATAACATCATAATAAATGGAGAGAAGATTGAAGTTGTCAAAGCTTTCATTTTGCTTGGATCCACAATCAACACTCTTGGAAGCAGCAGTCAAGAAATAAAAAGATGTATTGCATTAGGCAAATCTGCTTCAAAAGAGCTCTAACGTGTTTAAGAGCAAAGACACACATTTAAGAACTAAGGTGCACCTGACCCAAGCCATGGTATTTTCAATAGCCTCATCATATGCAATTGAAAATTGAATAATGAACTAGGAAGACCATAGAAGAATTAATGAATTTTAATTACTGTGTTGTTGAAGAATATTACAAGTACCATGGGTGACTAGAAAAACAAATAAATCTGTGTTGGAGGAAGTATAGCCAGAATGCCTCATAAACTAGACAAGTCTTTCATACTTTGAACATGATATTAGTAGGAACCAGCCCCTGAAAAAGCACATCATACTTGGTAAAATGGATGGTCAGCAAAGGACAGGAAACCCCCCAAAGACATAGACTGACACAGAGGCAGCAGCAATGGATTCAAACATAACAACAGTTGTGAGGATGGTGCAGAATTAGGATATTTCATAGGGTCACTCTAAGTGGGAACCCCCTGGACTGTACCTAAAAAAACAGCAAAAATATATTTTATATATTCACATGCAGTCTCCCATATCTTGAAAATATTATATAAAACATTTTGATTACATTTCCAACTTATTCAGTTATAGTTATATACTAATTTGTTAACATAAATATTGTGATAAAACTCATTAATGAGTAAGTGATTAAGTTGGTCAGTGTCGTCAACTCATTTTTTAATTATAGTGACACTGTATAGGGTTTTCAAGTAAAGCCTGGTGAATTTGAACCACCAACTTTGTGGTTAGCAATCCAGTGCTTATCCTACAGCGTCACACCACGACTCCAAATAATATGAGAAAAAGATTTACAGCACACTTACAGTTTTTAAAAAACAAAGAAAATCCTATTCATTAGCACTTTACTATTTTTTTTTTCCCCCTCCAAGAATCATCATTGCTAAGTACCTTCAAGTCTGTGCTGACTCATAGTGACCTTTGATAGGGTTTCCAAGGTTTAAATTTTCTTGGGAGCAGAAAGTCTCATCTTTCTCCTGTGGAATTCCTTTTAGGCTTGAACTTCCAACCTTCAAAACATTAGGTGGCACATTAGTTCTTCCCTCATGGACTGCCAGTATCCATCAGATTATGGTTTGAAATTTACTTTGTTCAAAGAACAATCTCCTAAAGGATTACATGAAAATACAAGCTTTAAAAAAATGTAATTGGAAATCAACGTTTAGTCATACTCTCCTTGTCTTCAAATCTGGTGAATGCAGTTCGTATCACTGATTTTAAAATAAGCAAAGAGGTGTTATGTTGTTAAGTGCTGTCAAGTCAGTTCTGACTCATAATCATACTGGATAGGGTTTCCGAAGAGTGGTTGATAGGGCTGGTGTTTGAACTGTTGACCTTGTGTCTCAAATTGACCTTGCAGGTAAGCACATTATCCTGCAGTGCCACAGCAATCTTTTGTCACCATGAAATATGAAAGCTTTCCCTTACGTATGTTAAATTTGAGGTTAAATTGTTCACAACATCTCTCATACCATTAATTGTCCTTGTCAATTTTGCTGAATTTGGCTAGTTATGTCTGTAATTACAAAGGATCATTTTCTCAACCTAAGGAAAATTTCACTGACAAATTCATGGAAGCATGTCTTTCTAATAAATGTACTTAGCTAGTTTCAAAAAAAAAAAAATGTTGAACTAGAAATTCCTCCAATTATTGTGTCATTCACATATGTAAAGTACAAATATTCACTTATATTCATGAATCAAAAATCATTTGACTACATACATAGATACCTGCCTAAAAGCCCATTAATGTAGGGTTTTGCCTAGGTAAAAAGTTGCTGTTAATCTGTTTTCCAAATGATGCCTAATAAACTATTAAAAGCCAACAGTCATAAAACAACTACCTTGGGATGGTTTATGACATTTTATTACTATATATTACCTTTGTTGGAGTCCTGGTGTGGTGCTGTGAGTTAATGAGCCAGACTGCAAAACCATTTGAGCTGCAAGGTCGGTGGTTCAAGCTCACCAGCTGCTCCTTGGAAACCCTATACAGCGTCGCTATGAGTCGAAACTAACTCGAAGGCACTTAACAACCTTTGTTACTTTGTCTAGTTATTTTAATTTTACTCATATATTTACTATCACTCGTTTTATAAAAATTTTGTAGATAATTTTGCTTAGTGTCTTTCCTGAAGCAACACCAAAATAGATAAAGAAAAGGTTGTTGTTGTTGTTATCATGTGCCGTGAAGTCGGTTCCGACTCAGGGCGACCCTGTACAGGGTTTCTGAGGCTGTAAATCTTTATGGGAGCAGAAAGCCTCATCTTTCTCCCGTGGAACAGCTGGTAGTTTCCAACTGCTGACCTTGAGGTTCGCAGCCCGATTTGTAACCACTATGCTACCAGAGCTCCTTAAAAGGTAGAATATATTATCACTACCTTTTGTATGATTAAGGAATGATATCATTGAAAAATGTGTCCTTGGTGAAAGAAATATGCTAGAGATTGCATAGTAGAATTTTGTAAAACCAGTGACTTATTCATTGCAAGTACCTTTTTAAAATGAAAGGTAATACTACAGATGGACCATACCAGATATAATACGCAGGAATCAAATTGACTACATTTGTGGGAAGAGATACTGGAAAAGCCAGGGGACTAGACAGCACTAAACAACAGCAATGAAACGAAGGAGTCCTGGTGTAGTGCTGTAAGATAAACATTGGACTGCAAGGTTAGCTGCAAGGTTGGCGGTTCAAATCCACCAGCCACTCCTTGTAAACCCTTCACAGTGCTGCTATAAGTTAGAATCAACTCAATGGCACTTAACAACCACAACAAGACTAAAGGAGCCCCGGTGGTGCCATGAGCTACACGTTGGGCTGCTAACTGTGAGGTCAGCAGTTCAAGTCTGCCAGGCACTCTAAGGGAGAAAGATGAAGTCTTCTGCTCACATAAAGATTTACAGCCTCAGAAACAGGGTCGCTATGACTCGGAAATGACTGGATGACACACAGCCAATGAGACTAATGAAGTTAAGTGCAGTGGCTCCAGATGATAAGCAATGGACTGCAAACCAAAAGGTCAGCAGTTTTTGTCTACCAGCGCTTAATGGGAGAAAGACAAGACTTTCTGCTCCTGCAAAGACCTACAGACTTGGAAATCATATACAGGATTACTATGCATTAGAATCTACCAACAGCACTTAATACAATGAGACTAAGACTCCTGGTATAGAGCTGTAGGATAAGCACTGGACTTCTAATCACAACTTCAGTGGTTCAAACCTACCAGCTGCTTCTTGGGAATCCTACACATGGTTACTGTGAGTAAGAATTTACTCAACAACACTCAACAGCAACAAGAAGACAAGTATATTAGTGGGAGAACTTGTCTGCAGCTATTCACTGACCACAGAGACATGTTTAAACACATTTTGTTTGGAATAAACCCATGTATATATAACCTAGAAAAAATAAAAATAAAAAACAAGGCCACAGACAGACTGTGGAACAGACCTTCAATTGTTCATATTCAACTTCAGGCTGAAACTGAAGAAAATTAAAACAGGTTCATGAGAGCCAAAATATGACCTTGAACATATCACATTTACATTTAGAGATCGCCTCAATAATACATTGAATACATTAGACACTAATGACCAAAGACAAAAGAGTTGTGGGATAACATCAAGAACATCATACAGAAAGAAAGAAAAAGGTCATTAAAAAGATAGAAAAGAAAGAAAAGACAAAAATGTATGTCAGAAGAAACACTGGAATTTGCTCTGTAGCATAGGCAAGCTAAAGTGAATGGAAAAAAATAAGGAAACAAAAGAGCTGAACAGAAAATTTCAAAGGAAAGCTCAAGAAGACAAAGTCTAGTACTATAATCAAATATGTAAATGCCTGGAGTTAGAAAACAAAAAGGGAAGAATACGCTCATTTCTCCAGCTGAAAGAGCTGAAGAAAAAATTCAAGTTTTGACTTGAAATATTGTAGGATTCAGAAAGCAAATATGTGCAAAATATTGAATGATGCAGAAAGCATCAAAAGATGATGGAAGGTATACACAGAGTCACTATTACGAAGTTCTGGTAGCGTAGTGGTTACGAATAGGGCTGCGAACCTTAAGGCCAGCAGTTTGAAACTACCAACCTCTCCATGGGAGAAAGAGGAGGCATTCTGCTCCCATAAAGATTTACAAACTCGGAAACCCTGTACAGGGTCGCTATGGGTCGGAACCGACTCGACGGTACTTAACAACAACAATGTGCAAAATATTGAATGATGCAGAAAACATCAAAAGAAGATGGAAGGTATACATAGAGCCACTATAACCAAAAGAAATGGTCAGGTTTTAATCATTGAAGAGGTAGCATATAATCAAGAAAGGATGATGCATAAAGAAGAAGCCTAAGCTGTACTGCAGGTATTGATGACAAAGAAGCTCCAGGAATTGATGAAATATAAATTGAAATCTTTCAACAAACTGATTCAGCACTGGGGGCACTCACTTATCTATGCTAAAACATTAGGAAGTCAGTTACCTGGCCAATTGACTGGAAGAGATCCATATTTGTGTCAGTTCCTAAAAGAGGTGATCTAAAAGAGGTGCAGCTATTATTGAATAATACCATTAATACAGCATGCAAATAAAATGTTGCTGAAAATAATTTTAAACATGCTCTGGTAGCGTAGTGGTTACGAATTGGGCTGCAAACTGCAAGGTCAGCAGTTTGTAACTATCAGCTGCTCTGCGGGAGAAAGATGGGGCTTTCTGCTCCCGTAAAGATTTACAGCCTTGGAAACCTTGTTCAGGGTCACTATGGGTCAGAACCGACTCGATGGCACTTAACAACAACAACAACAACATAACAAACATTAACAGGGATCTGCCAGAAACTCAAGCGGGATTCAGAAGAGAACATGGAACTAGGAGTATTATTGCTGACATCAGATGGATCTTGGCTATAAGCAGAAGATATCAAGAAGATGTTTACTTATACTGTATTGACTATACAAAGGCTTTTGGTTGTGTGGATCATGATAAGCTATGGGCAACATTGTGAAAAATGGGTATTCCAGAACACTGATTGGCCTCATGATGAACCTGCACATAGACTAAGAGAACAGAATAAGAGGATTCTGAACGGTTTAAAATCAGGAAAGATGTGTATCAAGATTATATTCTTTCACCATACTCATTCAATCTGTATGCTGAGCAAATCATCCAAGAAGCTGGATAATATGAAGAAGAATGTGGTATCAGGATTGGAAGAACCTGTGATATGCAGATGATACAACCATGCTCATTGAAAGGAAAGAGGACTTAAAATAATAACTAATGAAGATCAAAGACCACAGCCTTCAGTATGGATTGCACCTCAGTATAAAGAAAACAAAAATCCTCACCACTGGACCAATAAATAGCATCACAATAAATTAAGAAATGATTGAAATTGTGAAAGACTTTATTTTGCTTGGATGCCCCATTAACACTCATGG
Source organism: Chrysochloris asiatica (assembly GCF_000296735.1). Taxonomy (NCBI): domain Eukaryota; kingdom Metazoa; phylum Chordata; class Mammalia; order Afrosoricida; family Chrysochloridae; genus Chrysochloris; species Chrysochloris asiatica. Next base: position 12,606,949 of record NW_006408606.1, on the reverse strand, counting down.
AAGCAGCAGTCTAGAAATCTAACAGTGTACTTACTGCCTTGGACAAATCTACTGCATAGGACTTTTTTAAAGTGTTTAGGAGCACAGACATAAACTTGAGGATTAAGGTGCACCTGACCAAGCCATAATATTTTTTTCAGTAGCTTCAATATGCATGTGACAGTTGGACAATGAATAAGAAAGACCACAGAAGAATTGATTAATTTAAGTTATGGTGTTGGAGAAGAATATTGAAGGGATCATGGACCATCAGAAGAATAAACAGATGTATGTTGGAGGAAATATAGCCAGAAAGCTCCTTAGAATCAAGGATGGCAAGACATTGTCTTTCATACTTCAGACACACTGTAAGTAGGGACCAGTCCCCACAAAATAATATTATGCTCGGTAAAGTAGAGGTTTAGCCAAAAAGAAGAATATCCCCAATGCGATAGATTGACACCATAGCAGCATCAATGTGCTCAAATCTAATAATTGTGAGTATGTCACACAACTTGGTAGTGTTTTTTTTCTGTTGTTTGTCAGACTGCTATGAGTCAGAACCAACCTGATGGCACCTAACAACAAGAAGATGAGAAAATAGTTAATATAAATTAGGTTTGTTGTTGTTTCCTCATATAACAAATACTTTGTGCATAGCCCCTCCAAGGATATCTACATGTTATATGCAGTGATTACAGCCTCTAAATTCCATCTGGTTTTCTGGTTCTGCCAACCATACCCACTATCCCCACTTTCATTTCAAGTCAATTCCAACTGATAGTGACTTTGAATAGGGTTTCCAAGATTGTAGGATAATGGACTGGACCACAAGGTCCATTTGAGTCATGAGGTCGAAGGTTCAAATCCACTAGCAACTCCTCAGAAAACCTACACTGGGTCGCTACGAGTCAGAATCTACTTGATGTCACTGAACAACAACAACAAATATTTATAGGAGCAGAAAGCCTCATTTTTCTCACATAGACTGGCTCTAGAGTTTAAACTTGTGGTTAGCAGGTCAGTGCTTATCCTACAGGGCCACCAGAGCTCAGTAAACCATAGAACATGATTTACAGTCTCAAATTTCCTTGTGATTTATAGGGTGCATACCGCAGCTCCAAACGGTGAAAGAAAGGAGGAAATGTGGCTGAAAGTAAAGCTGGGAAATGATATTTTACAATTAGGTACTTGCTGCTGCTCTGTACAATAAATAGATTTTATAAATTAGAAGAAAGAGTACATGAATTTTGAGAAAACAACTAGCTATCTCTACAACATATTTATTTTACATATTTCTTAATGTATTTAATGGCTTCAAAGTATTTTTAACCAGGAACCCTTTTTTTTTTTCATTAAAAAAAAAAATACAGAAGTTAAATATATAGGTTGTCATCATTGTTAGATGCCTTTGAGTAGATTCCAACTCATAGCAATCATATGTACAACTAATTAAATACTATCTGGTCCTACAACATGCTAACAATCATTGTTATGTTTCAGTCACAGTGTCAATTATTTCAGCCACAGTGTCAATCCATCTTGTTGAATGTCTTCCTCTTTTTTGATGATTTTTCCAGCATATTCTTCTTAAAGATCAGGTCTTTCCAAATTGTATATCTAAATACTATCTTGTCCTCCATTTCCCTCACAATCATTGCTATGTTTCAGCCAATTATTGCAGCCACAGTGTCAATCTATCTTTTTGAAGGCCTTCCTCTATTTGGCTGACCCTATACTTTACAAAGCATGATGTCCTTCTGCAGGAGCTGGTCCCTCCTGATAACATGTTAAAAAAAAACATGAAATGAAGATTCACCATCCTAGTTTCTAAGGAGTAGCTGGCTATAATTGTTCTGGTTGAAATTTACTAAAGTATATAAATCCTGCCTGTTCACTGCATGACAACATCTGTGCCTCTGTGGAACCATTGAGCACAATGTGCAAACCACTGGTCCATAAATTCCGGAGATTGTGTTTCCATGTTGTTTTGAATTTTCTTGGTTCTTCTCATATGTAACCTCTTTGTAAGAGTCAGTTAATATCCACTCTTGGCTGGTGATAGAGATTTGGCTTAGATAGCTTTAGAATTTCTCACAAGCCTGTGTCACTTGGATTCCATAAAGCAACAAACTCCAATGCATATGTTGTTTCAACTTGTTGAAATCATGGTTGATATTTTGAATATGGATAAAAAGAAAAGTCAGAAGAATTATGTAGTGCTTGGAAATAGTTCGTTACAACAAATAACATATCCCAAATGTTAGTATGGCTACTGACAAGGGGAATACCCAGGTGCAAGTTTTGCTTAGTTTAAAATGCTTTCTTTTCTCTCCACATCTGGTTAAGCAGAAACATATTTAGTTTTTATTGTGCTTGGGAACTATTATAATATCTTCCCTTGGCTGTTTTATTTTCTTTTTCAAAACTTTCTTTGAAGTTTGATTCTTAGATTAGCAATATCCACTAAATAAATTTTCTTTGAGGTACTACCTTCACATCACTCTGATGATGGTGTGACATTTAACATTGGTTTCATTTTATTGTAGTGGAAAAAAGTCAAACAACAAAAACAACTATATGATAGATACTGTAATTCAACTTAACATTTATTTGCTCACTAATATGATACTCTACAAATCCTCAAGGCTGGAATTATCACCATAAGACAGAAATTGTTATTTAACTTGTCCAAGTCATACATAACTAGTAGTGGGACTTCCAAATTACTTTAATTCGCATATGGTTCATATATTGTTGCTGCTGCTGTGGCTTGCTGTTGAGTCAGTTCAGACTCATAGCAACCTTGTATAGGGTTTCCAAGGAGTGACTGGTGAGTTTGAACAGCAGACCTTGCAGTTCCAACCAACCTTGAGGTCAAGTGCTTATCATTTGGCACCACACCAGGATTCCATATAATGGGCATTCAATAATAAGAGCTATCTTTTATTACTACAGTTAATATTACTTTCCTAAATTTATACACCATTAAGCATTCTGCTTCTGTTAGTATCAGACATTTTAGATTATAGATTATAATGTAATATTAACTCTAATTATTCTCAGCAAATACATTGGTTTCCTTTTTATTTAAGGATTTAGCTTGGATATTTTCATGCTATATAACAGCATAGACTCTGATATTTTGGCTGTTATTGGAGGTGAAGAAAGGCATACATGCTTGTATACTGTTGGCATGTGCTCTAGTAGTACTGTGTCTATTGAGACTGATCAAGTCCTGTATCATAGTGGTCAATATTTTGAATAGCACTGTTAGTCAGAAACATGATTTCATAATTTCTAAATAAGATTAACAGATATTAAAAACAGAAATTAACACAATATACTATTTTGGTGGAATTTTTGGTGAAAATGAGTAATTCAAAACTAAAATAGAGGGGGAGAACAAACAAGATGGCAGATAGGGTAGAAGTGCAGTGAGGGGCTCCATCAGCAACCACAGAATACCGGATCAAGCAGGCTCAGGGGATGGTCCCAGAACTCTGAACCACATATAAAGGAATATTTAGAAAGTTGGAAGGCTTACAGCCAGTGGAATTT
>NW_006408606.1:12590442-12594454 GCF_000296735.1 Chrysochloris asiatica | reverse complement strand
TCCTCTTCAATTTGTCATTCCCGGCATAGTAAACCATGTTGTTATCAGATTCAAAATGGCCAATACCAGTCCATTTCAGCTCACTAATGCCCAAGATATTGATGTTTATGCATTCCACTTCATTTTTTGACAACTTCCAATTTTCCAAGATTCATACTTTGTACATTCCATGTTCCAATTTTCAGTGGATGTTTACAGCTGTTTCTCTACATTTTGAGTTGTGCCCCATCATCAAATGAAGGTCCTGTGGGCTTTACTCCCAAGGGCTTTACTCCATTCACGTCATCACGGTCAAATCTACTTTGAGGAGGCAGCTATTCCCCAGTCGCATTTAAGTGTCTTCCAACCTGAGGGGTTCATTTTCTGGCACTATATCTGACAATGTTTCTCTGCTATTCATAAGGTTTTCAATGACTAAATATTTGGAAGTTGTTTGTCAGTCTTTCTTTCTAGTCTGTCTTTGTCTAGAAGCTCATCTGAAACCTGTCCACCTGGGAGATCCTGTTGGTATTTAAATACCAGTGGCATAGCTTTCAGAATCACAGCAAATCACAAGCCACCATAGTACAACAAACAGACAGAAGAGTGGTGGCTTGTATGCATGTGAAATTTGAACAATGAATAAGGAATATCATAAGAAAACTGATGCATTTAAGTTATAGTGTTGGGGAAAAAATACTGAAAGTACCATGGACTACAAGGATAACAAATAAATCTGTGTTGGAAGAAGTATAGCCATAATGCTCTTGAAACTTCATCTCTCCTACATAGCCCATACAGAGTCTTTCTGAGCCAGAACCAACTAACCAGCACATAATAACAACAACATCAGACTTGTTATTAGGAGGGACCTGTCTCTGGAAAAGGATATTATGCATGGTATAGTGACTTTTTGGTGTGGTGCTGTAGGATTAGCACTGGACTGCGAACCACAAGATTCAAAGAAACAAATCAACTCGTCTACTCACCAGTGGGAAGAATTATAGTGAATAGAATCTCTGAAGAAGTGGCATACAATCTTTTGTATTTAAAATGCTTCAATTTTTGGTATTTAAAATGCTTCAGAATCTGTAGAGTACTCATTATCATATATTTTAGCATGAACATGCCTATATGGAAATTTTGCAAAAGGTGTTTCCATTATTCCAGTGTATTTTCTATGTGAACAAATACATGATCAATAGTAATTACTTGGTTAGTATTTTGGTTAATGATTTTCTTTCCTCAACTCAATTTTAAACTCTCTTAGGGACAAGTAAGTACCCTAAAGGAGCATGGAACTTAGAAAAGTGTCTTAATAAAGATTTCTTTCTCTGTTTTTTTTATACAAAATAAATCAAATATCAAGACAGCCTTAAACATAAAAAGAGGAAAATATATTTGGAGAATTCAATTCCACATGTTATACTTTCTCTTATTGATAAGGAGTTGGGAAAATAGTTCTACAATTATCATCTAAATTCTTGGCATCACACATCTTTATCCAATGGATTTTCCAAAATTAAAGTCTACGTCACCACCCAAACTCCTTATGCAACTAGTGAGACCATATATGCATAGATCATGTCTAAGATATTTTTATTTTAATTGATAGTCTAGAATGTAACAGAAATTCAATGATAAGTCAGTTTGATAGATTTATTTGATTAATATTTGCAAAACTGTAGAAGTATAAGTTTTGTTTTGTTTTTCCACTTACTTTGTATTAAACTTGAACTTAGCAGTAACATGAGATTATTCCAATGCTATCTTCACAAATATATCTTCGGATGCATTTGTTTACATGTTGTTGTTGCTAAGTGTCTTTGAGTTGGTTCTGACTCATAGTGACCCTGCATAGGATTTCAGAGGAGTGCTGGTGGGTTCCCAGTCCAGTGCTTACCTATAACACCACACTAGGACTTCAGTTTGCCCATAGAAGCCTCCCGTATTGGAACTTGAGACTTGAATTTTTTTCTTCAGTTATTTCAGCTTGGGAAATGTCTTTTTTGGTTTTCTAACTCTGGGTCTTTCTAATTTCATTAAAATACTTTACTTTCTCTTCTAGAGTTGCCCTTTGAAATCGTCTGTTTGCTCTTTTGTTTCATCATTTTTTCTGTTCGTTTTAAGCTAACCATAGCTTAAGTGAAATTTGGGTTAGCTATCTCTAAATATTATGTCTATTCAAGACCTAACATATTAAATCAATTTTCTCCCACTGACTATTTGGATACTCAAAAAGGATCCATTAATTTCAATATTTAATGATAACATAGCTCAGAATTTCTGGATTACTTCTGATTTCAAGAGAATAGTTAGATGCATTCTATTTCTTCACTTAATATGATTCCCTATAAACATTCTATTATGGTTCCTTAATGATATTTTGTAGTACTAGTGTAGTGCTGTAGGATTAGCACTAAAATTCAAACCAAAAGGTCAGCAGTTCAAACTCTCCACCTGCTCCCCAAAACCCTATACTGGGTCACTGAGTTGGAACAGATTTGATGGAATTTAACAACATAGACAAAAAAGGTTTTCAGAACATGCACTGTATGTTTGTGTGTGTGTGCATGTGTGTATGTGAAAGATGGTAGAGGGATAAACTATTTCACTTGTCTGAAGTAATGAAGACAATTTCCAAACTTATCCATTTAATGCAGGGATAAGAATAGAGACCCTGCTATGGGTATAAAGATATTAAACGCTACCTGGTCAAGACTTTATGCTTCATACATTCTCTTATGGTTCACTAGTGCTATTTTGGAGTTCTAGTGTGACACTGGGCTATTAACTACAAGGTTGGTGGTTAAAACCCACCAGTTACTCCTGAGAAACACTATACAAGGTCGCTATGAGTTGGAACTGATTTGAGGGCACTTTACAACAAGAATAGTAGTATTGTATCAGTCATCCATTCAGTTAAGTGAGAATTTCTTTTTACTTCTGTGGATGTAAGCTATCAAAAGAGTTGTTTCCCATATTAGAAAAACAAATAAGTGGGGAGTGGAGGAAATTAACAGATACAAGGTAAGGTTCTTGACTTTGTAATTTTTTCATGGAAATCAGAAATAATTGAGGCTAGAGGAACTGAGGAACAGACTACATCTGAGTAGTCTGTATTGAATGTTGCATATGTCTTTCCAGTTGATTCTGACTAATAGCAATCAAATGAAACAGTGTAAAATTGCCCTATAGAGTCCTAGATTGTAAATCTTACAGGAGCATATTGATTTAGGGTTCAAAGCATCAATTGTTTAGTTAGCAAAGAAGAGCTTAACAACTATATTACCAGGCTTCCTTTCACATTAAATAACCAAAAATAAAACAAACCTACTGTTGTTCAATCTATTCTTACTCAGTGATTTTATATAGAGTTCCTGAGACTGTACACATTTTCAGGTGGTGGTGTGCCATCAAGCCGGCTCTAACTCTTTAAGACACTATATAGGGTTTCCCAGGTAGTAATATTTATAGACGCAGAAAACCTCATCTTTCTACCCAGGAGCAGCTGGTAGAATCGAACTGCTGACTTTGCAGTTAGTATCCCAACAAGTATCCACTATGCTTCCTTTGCTCCTATATTTATGGGAGCAGCCTTGATTGGAGTATGTTTTCTTCTCCAGAATCGTTGTCTTTTCTCAGTCACAGATTATAACTCTCCAGATTCTGGACAGACCATTTTATTTCCAGGTACTTATTTTCAGTGTCTGCCAACCGACTGAATCACTTCTGATTCATGCCAACCTCATGTGTACTGAATAGAACTGTTCATAGAGCTTAGAAGGCTGTGACTTTTCTGAAGCAGATCACCAGACCTGTCTTCTGAGTTGTCTCTGTATGTGTTTGAACTGCCAACCTTTCAGGTAATAGTCCAGTAGGGAACCATTTGTGCCATTCAGGGACTACTGTATTTTATTCTTAGAAGTAACTAACTGTGTCAGCAACAGAGAATTGTTCTTCATGTTTTAACATCTATGGGGTTCACAATGCAACAGCCATCATGATAGACACTGTTGTTGTTGTTGTTGTT
>NW_006408606.1:12587990-12590342 GCF_000296735.1 Chrysochloris asiatica | reverse complement strand
CCCTGCCAACACCTTGATTTTAGTTCAATGAGACACGTTTCAGAATGTTGTCCTATTGAACTGTAAAATAATACACTTTTGGACTTTTTTTTTTTTTTGTATCTGTTCATTGGTCTCTCACTGTCTGCATACCTCCATTCTGGTGACTAGAGGGGGTGCCTGAATGAGTGGATACTCCACCTCTATGCCCAGAGGGTTCTATTTTATGTGCACAGATCTCCTGAAAAATTTAAAGGGACACTTTCCATTTAAAACCAAATGGCAGCGCAAAATGGCCACAGCCATCCCTGAACTGTTTATCACTAAGAAAAGGCCTGAATGAGAGTTGTGAGCAGGACAGGCAGACTAAAAAGGAAACAGGCCAAAAATTAAACCCTGAGTTACCTCATAATGATGAACAGTGGTATCTTGAAATTTCTCAGGAAGAAGAGTGAACAGGGAAGCCCATGTCTTGATCACATCTACCTGGATGCAATCAGAAAGCATACAAAATACCAAAACACATACCCATAAAAGTATTAAGGCCACAGATAACTACTAGATATGCCCAAAAAACAGAAACAGATGATCATACCAACACATGTCCAGAAATGAGATAAAGTGACTGAGAAAAATGTGTTTGGAGGTAGACCTACACTCCATACTGGAAGCAAGTCAGGCTTTAGAAATGCCTGAGAAGGAATTCAGAAAAATGATTATAAAATGTATCAAAACATTTTACAATGGAGTTGAGAAAAATAAGGAAGAAGTCAGGAAAGCGCTACAGGAACAATCAAATAGATAGACACAGCACTGGAAACAATTCAAACCCTACAGAAAGAGGTCGAAATGATTAATAATTGTTGTTGTTGTTAGGTAACATGGAGCTGATTCCGACTCATAGTGACCCTACACAGGGTTTCCGAGGCTGCAAATCTTTACGGGAGCAGAAAGCCTCATATTCCTTCCATGGAAAGGCTGGTAGTTTCAAACTGCTGACCTTGAGGTTAGCAGCCTGATTCATAACCACTATGCTATCAGAGCTCCTAAATGTTTAATAATAGAATATCAGAAATGGACAGTACACTGAAAGGGAAAATGAGTAGAGTTGAAGAGATGGAAGCCAGAATTAATGAGCTGGAAGATAAATCTCTCAATAATACTGATAGAAAAACAAGCAGAAAAAAGGATAAAAAAAATCTGAAGAAGGTCTAAGATTAATGTTGGTCAACATGAAAAAGAATAACTCAAGAATTTTTGCCATCCAGAACAGGAAGAATCATATAAGACCAGAGAAGAGATAGTTGAGGAGCTTCTGGAAGAAAATTTCCCTAACATTCTAAAAAATGAAAAAAGAAGATAAGCATTCAAGAAGCTCAATAAACCCCAGGAAGGATAGATCCTAAAAGAAAATCACCAAGACATATAATGATCAACCTCTCCAAAATCAAAGATAAGGACAGAATCCTGAAAGCAGCTAGAGAAAAGAGAAGTGTAATATACAATGGCAAGCAAATGAGATTAAGCTCAGATTTCACAACAGAAACCATGCAGACAAGAAGGCATTGGAGAGACATACATAAAACCCTGAAAGAAAGAAAAGAAAAAGAAAAAAAAAAAAAACCTGCCAGCCAAGAATCCACTACCCAGCAAAGCTGTCAATAAAATATGATGGTGTAATCAAAACTTTCCAGGATAAACAGAAGCTAAGAGATTTTGCCAAAGCCAGCCTTGCTATGAAAAACATCCTAAAGGTAGTAATGTGGACTGAGAACCAACAAGAACAGACAACAACCAGAGATTGGCATATGTGGCAGCATCACTCAGAACTCAATCAACAAATGGGAGAGTCGAGAACAGAATAAAACTATAAGAAGAAATTCATAGGTTCTAGAAGGTCAGTTTATAATCAAAACAATTACAATGAGAAAAACGGGAAACACAGAAGAACAGAGATCCAGGTGGTGATAAGGTCAGGTAGATTATAGGATAAAATGTTGTTGTTGTTAGGTGCCATGGAGTCGGTACCAACTCATAATGACCCCTACGCACAACAGAATGAAACACTGCCCTGTCCTGGGCATCACAATTATTGCCACCTTTGAGCCATTGATGCTGCCACTTTCCCAAACTATCTTGCTGGGGGGTCTTCCTCTTTTTTTCTGACTTTCCACCCTACCAAACATGAAGTCCTTCTCCAGTGACTGGTCTCTCCTGACTGTATGTCCGAAGTATGAGAGCCAAAGTTTAGCCAAACTGGCTTCTAAGGAGCACTCTGGCTGCATTTAATCCAAAACAGATCTCTTAGTACTTTTGGCAGCCCATGGCACTTTCAGTATTCTCCTCCAATACCACAACTCAAAAGCATCAATT
>NW_006408606.1:12566457-12575245 GCF_000296735.1 Chrysochloris asiatica | reverse complement strand
TCATCTTTCTCCCACGGAGCGGCTGGTAGTTTCGAACCGCTGACCTTAAGGTTCGCAGCCCGATTCGTAACCACTACGCTACCAGAGCTCCTTCTAGACACTGTTACCCACTGTTATTATTCCTGTCCTTGCAAGACTTTCCATTTTATGAACCAAGTACAGAAAATAAAACTGATTGGCAAAGTTTAAAATAACATTGAGCTTTTCCCCTTGTATTCAGAGGCTCAAATGCCACCACACATTTAAGGAGAAGGAATGATCCACACATGTGCCTCATATGAGGACTTAAAAAGCTCATTACAAATGTTTTTGAATCAAATGTATGCATTATCTCATACCACATAGTCATAATAGTAATAATACATAATATTTACATTATTAATACTGTTTTGTATGATGAAACTGTGGCTCGGAGACTTTACAGTAAGTAACTCAGGTAAGGTTGTTGTTATCATTAAGTGCCATGGAGTAGGTTTTGACTCATAGCAGCCCTGTATAGGGTTTCCAGGTTTTTAAATCTTCTCAGGAACAGAAAACCTCATCTTTCTCCTGTAGAGAAGATGGCAGGGTCAAACCATGGACCCTATGGTTTTCAGTCCAGTGCTGATCGTATGGAGCCACCACACTCCCCCATGTCACATATTGGTCTGCTAATTAAAAGTCCTCTAGTGCCATGTTCTCTGTTCTATAAAACCAGTCCCACTAGGAGTGAGAGAAGAAAAGAGATCCAACATGATCAGCCCTTCTTACACAAATAAAACAAAACCTGGAAGTGCTAGCTTTATAATGTCTGTCAAAGTAAAGAATTTCAGAAATTGTTGTGGAAATTGGTCTTTTAGATCCTTGGATCTAAGAATGACACAAGAGAAGTTAGATTAAAAACATGAAACACTGATTAATGTTACCAGGCACAGTCTTTTATAATATAATTCCAAGATAAATGATGACCTGTGTGTTAAGCCTAAAGAATTATTGCATTCCTATTTTGCTAACTGTGAGGAATAGGATTAGAACAACATTCTTGAAACTACAAATCATATTAAGTGCATTAAAAATCTTGTTTTTCCTTAAATAAGCTAAAATGATTGATAATTGGACAAGTCAGCAAATTTAAGTAAGCCTCTAACATTTACTAATTACTGGTGGTACTGTAGGATAAGTACTGTACTGCTAACCACAAGGTCAGCAGATCAAACCCACCAGCTGCTCAGCAGGAGAAAGATGAAACTTCATGCTCTTTAAAATATTTACAACCTCAGAAAGCCTATAAAGGGTAGCTAAGTGGGAATCAAGGAGCTCTGGTAGCACAGTGGTTGCGAGTCGGGCTACTAAACTAACCTCAAGGTCAGCATTTTGAAACTACCATCTGTTCCATGGGAGAAAGATGAGGCTTTCTGCTCCCATAAAGATTTATAGCCTTGGAACCCTGTAGAGGGTTGCTATGAGTCAGAACCGACGCCAAAGCACATAACCACCACCACCACCACCATGAGTTGGAATCAACTCAATAGCAGTGGGTTGAAGTATAGTTAAGGGGGAGTAGCTACTCTGTATAGGGTTTTGAGGAGCAACTGGTGAATGTGAACTGCCATTGTAGATGGTAGAATTCTTACCATCCATGAGGAGACCAGGGTTCAGTTCCTAGTCAATGTACTGGAAAGCTATCATCTTTCTTTAAGAGCAGAATGCTTGTTTCAGTAGAAATTGCAGACTAAGAAAAACTAGAAAGTAAAATCTAGCAATCTACTTCCAAAAATCAGTCAATGGAAACCCTATGGATCACAGATCTGCAACTGATCATGGGATGGTACAGGACTGGGCAATATTTTATTTTGTGATTCATGGGGTCACCATGACTAGGAAGCTGACTTGATGACATCCAACAACAATAGCAAAACAAGTAGTTACGACAATGGAAGACATCTTGACATACTCAGGAATACCAATAAGAAAGAGTACTGGTGTGGCACTATGGGTTAATGGGCTGCACTGCAATACTGGTTTGAACCACAAAGTTGGCAGTTCAAGCTCACCACCTGCTCCAAGGAAACCCTATACAGGGTTACTATAGGTTGGGACTGACACAATGGCACTTAACAACAACAACTACCAATAAGCAATTAGGTAATTTATTTAAATTCAATATGAAAAGTTCTTTAGCTTCTAGTTCATGCTTTCTAGAGTCTTCCTTAATGTTTTGTTGTTGTTTTAGAAAGCCTGTGTAGTCAAGTATTCTTTTCTTGAAAGTTCTGATTTCTCTTTGTTTGTATTTGTTTTTTCTTACAGCCTCAACTCTCAAAACATGATACACAGTCTAGCAATACTGGCATCATCTGAGAACTAGTTAAAAATACAGAATCTCAGGCCCCACCTTAAATCCATGTCTGCATTTTAACAAGAACTCCTGGTGACTTCAGGCACAATAAACTTTGACAAAAGCTCTTTCAGGATAGTGGGACATTTGTAAGAAAATTGATTGCATATGTCTTTTATTTTAAAAGAGTAAGAATGAATAGCAAATGTGACTAACAGTATAATATATTATAGTGATCGTGAAACGGTCATCAATTGAATATATATTCATGGAGTCTCCAGTATGTGCCAGGCATAGTGTAAGAAGATACTGCAATGTATTGAATTGGCTAGCATGTTACCTTTCACATATATTTTATGACTTATTATTTTTTCCCTTACATTTCAAATATTCTGTGTGTCAGGCTAAGGGAATTGCTTACTTTTAAATTGGGTAGATCACAATCCCTATAAAAGCATACACATGTGCAAACATTGCATTAACTGAAACTAATTTTAAGTGGGTTCTTTGTTTATGGATTGACCTGTCAACAAGCCCTCTTTCAATTGAAAACACACAATAAAAGATCAGTATTGATGCTCTAGAGTTTAAGCATAACTGGATCCTATCACTTACATAACACCTGGCATTGTCATTGATTCTTGGGTATGTAAATGAAGCCTTCTCTGGATTTCCAGTGATGGGTCACTGAATGCATCATTGCTCCCCATTCATGTCCAGTGTTGGTTTCCCTGACATTCACATTTACATCTCTGCTGTTAAGCATGTCTTCTTTGTTGTTGTTTTTCCAAGACGCCACCATTATTCTACCAATTTTCATTCACTATTTTCATTCACCATTGTTGCTGTTTAGTGCCCTCATGTCGATTCTAACTCATAGTGACTCTGTATAGGGTTTCCAAGGAGCAGCTGGTGAGTTTGAATTTTCAACCTTTCAGTTCAGTGCTTTATCCCACAGTGCCACTCCATGACTCCAACAACAACATGGGCAGCCTCATTTCCTATGTACCCCATCTTGTATTTTGGGATCAAGGTCTCTGTATTTTCCATCCCTATCACAGTATCCAGAAAATGTATGCTTTTATTTATTATTACACTGGTGACACTGAAAATATGTGTTTCAGTGTAAAAGTATCTACAAGACTGAATGAGATTTCATCTATAAAATACATATTTTTTTACACTGAAATACATACTTTCAGTGTTACCAGTGTAATAATAAATAAAATCCAGGACTGGTCCTTCCTGGTAACATATCCAACATACTTGAGATGAAGTCTTGCCATTACTACTTCTAAGAAATAGTCTGATTGTACTTCTTCCAACACAAACTTGTTCCTCCTTCTAGCAGTCCATGGCACATTTAATATCTTTCCCTAACACCATTAGTCAAAGGCATCAATTCTTTTTCAATCTTTCTTATTCAATGCCTGTCTGTCACATGTATATATTGTTGCTTTGTTGTTAAGTGCATTCATGTCTGTTCTCACTCATAGCTACTCTGTATAGGGTTTTGAGGAGCAACTGGTGAATGTGAACTGCCAGCCTTGTGTTTAGCAGTCCAGTGCTTATCCTACAGTGCCACACCAGGACTCCACATGCATGTGAGGAGATTAAAAATAGCAAGTCTTGGGTCAGACACACTTTAATCTTCAAATTGACATTTTTGTTCTTAACACTTTCAAGATGTCTTTTGCAGCAGATTTGCCAAATGCAATACATCCTTTCATTTCCTAACTGCCACTTTCATATTTGTTGTTCACAGATCCAAGTAAAATGAAATATTTGACAACATCAATCCTTTCTCTGTTTATTGTGATGTTGCATATTGGTACAGTAGTTAAGATCTTTATGTTAAGAATCCATACTGAAGATCATAGTGTTTGCTCTTCATCACAATTCTTTGAAGTCATCTTCAATTTCAGTATACCAAGGCTGTTAATGAGTCTTCCTTTAATTCTGATTCCAAGTCCTTCATATAGTCTTTAATGATTTGTTCAGCATACTGATTGATTAAGTATGGTTAAAATATACAACGCTGACACCTGCTTTTCTTGATTTTAAAATATACAACATCCGCTTATTTTGTTTTTATGACTTTCTCTTGGTCTATATACAGATTCTTCATGACCAAAATTAAGTGTTCTGGAATTCTCTATCCCTAATGTTTTATAATCCCCATAGGCAAATTGCCTTTGAATAGCCAATGAAACACGGGTAAACACCTTTTCATTGTTTCCTGATTTCAGCCAGTGATATCAGCAATGATATCCCTCTTTCCATGTCCTTTTCTGAGTCAGGCTTAAATTTTTAGCATTTTCCTATCGATGTACTGCTGCAACCATGTTTCAATCATCTTCAGCAAGTCTTACCAGTCTATGACATTAATTATTTTGTTTGATTATTTTTGCATTCTTTTGGAATGAGACAAATATGGAGCTCATCTAGTCAGTTGGTAAGGTAACAGCTTTCCAAATTTCTTGGTACAAACAAGTGAGCTCTTCCAGAATAGCATATGTTTGTTGAAATATCTCAATTGGATTCTACCAATTCCTCTAGTATTACTTGTTGGTATTATCTTCTGTGCAGCTTGGATTCCTTCCTTGAATATCATGGGTTCTTGATCATATGTTACCTCCTTAAATGTGTGAACATTGCCCAATTCTTTATGGTATAGTAACTCTGTGTATTCCTTCCAACTTCTTTTGATGCTTCCTGTGTTTTTTAACATTTGACCATAGAATCCTTCAATATTGCAACTTAAGGTTTAAATTTTGTCTTCAGTTCTTTCAGCATAAGAAATATTGAGCATGTTCTTACCTTTTGGTTTTCTAATTCCAAGTCTTTGTACATTTCATTTAAATACTTTGCTTTGTTTTCTCTAGTCACCCTTTAAATCTATGTATAGAATGTTTACTTCATCATATCTTATTTTGCTTTAGCTTTAAAAACAAGTTTGAAAGTCTCTATTTTGGTTGTTTCTTTATTTCCTATCTTTCAAATGATTTTTTAAAAATTTCTTCATGTATGGTATCTTTGATATCATCTCAAAACTCAATCACAAGAAATTATCAGTTTATATGAAAATTTGAGTAATAGTTGCATTAACTGGTCTTTCTTGTATGTATATGGATATTATCCCATCACTGACAGCACTGTGCTTCAGAATAGATTTTTTTAAACATTTTATTCTGTGAAGGTTTATAGAGCTTGCCAGTTTTACAATAAACAAATTATATACTTCATTTCATTTCATTGTTATAATTCTCTCAGTGTAACTTTCCTTATCCTACTTTTTCCCTGAGACTTTTATAATAGTGATCTCATACAATATTTGCTCTTTTTGATTGACTAAGAGTCCTGCTGTGGAGCTGTAGGATTAGCACTGGATGGCTAACTGCAAGGTCAGCCATTCAAACTCACCAGATGGTCCTTGAAAATCCTATACTATGAGTCACTATGAGTTGGAATTAATTCAATGACACTTAACAACAAAAACAAAAATTTTACTCAACATAATGTCCTCCATATTTATCACTGAGTCATCATTATTCCTCATGTTGTGCAGTATTCCATTGTGTGTACATGCCAAAGTTTGTTTATCTATCCTTCCATTAACATTCATTTAGGCTGTCTCAATCTGTTTGCTATTGTGTATAGTGCTGCAAGGGACATGGGTATACATATATCTATTCATATCATGTTTCTTATTTCTTGAGGAGATATACCAAGCAGAGGGATTCCTGGGTCATATGGTATATTTATTTTCTAAGCTAGATCTTGAAATATTCTTTTTAACAATGATTGTGACACCATTCCTTTTCAACTTTTCATTCCTGGCATAGTAAATCATACGATTATCTGGTTCAAAATGGCCAATAACAATCCATTTCATCAATTTACTGCATAAGATATCAATCTTTTTGTGTTCTATTTATTTTTTGATGATCCATAATTTTCCAGATTCATGCCTTGTAGACTCCACATACCTATTATTAACAAATGTTTACAATTGTTCCTCCTTTCAGTCAAGCCACATCAGAAAATGAAGGTCCCCAAAATTTTGGTCCTCCAAGTCATTTAAGTCAACTGTACATGGAGGAGGCAGTCATATTTTGAGTGTCTTACAAACATGAATGGCTCATCTTTTGGCATATATCAGACAATGTTCTGCTGCTAGTCATAACATTTGTCAGAAGTAATAGTGTGTCATCTATTCTTTCTTCCTACTCTGTCTTAGTCTGTCAACACCACTGAAGCCTGTCTACCATGGGTACCCTGCTGACATCTGAAATACTGGTGGCATAGCTTCCTGCATCACAGCAACATGAAAGTCACCACCATACTACAAACTAACAAATGAATGGGGATGTGATCATATAGTTCCTAGTTTTCTGAAGTTCCAAGGGACAGTTTAGCAAGAGTTTATCAATGTAGGTTTCCATAATGCTAACTACCAATTAAAAATTATCAGAAAGTTAACTATTTTGTATACAAAACAATAACACCAGTATATGTTATGAACTCCATATTATTGACTGAATATTTTAGTTTCTTGGTATCAAGTCTGAAACAGAAGGTGATTAAGTCAAAATCAGCATGATAGCAGCAGCTTGATTGGCTATATGAAGATGAGACTGTGAAAAAAATTTGCAACCATGTAACAGAAGGATGATGGGGTACTAGTGTGGCACTGTAGGGTAAGCACTGGATGACTAATGCAAGGTCGGTGGTTCAATGTCACCAGCAGCTACTTGGAAACTTTATACAGTCACTATTAGTTGGAACTGACCTGACAACACTTAATAACAACAGGAGGAGGAGGATCATAACTCCTTACGAATCAATTTTCAGCCAACAAATAAGTTTATATTTATTATCTCACTTATTCCTAATCAAATCCTTTGAGGTTAGCTTTACTTTGACTTACCAATTGTAGCAACCCAGGCTGTAATAAACTATCAATAATATGGGTAATGGTTGAGCTTGTTGAGTTTGGACTTGAGTCAAAAGCCTCGGTCCCAAGTTCAGTGTGTCTCATATTACCCACATCTACTTATAGTGGCATACATTGCTGAATGCTCCTCTATTTGCTAAAGAGTTGGTAGTTGAAACAATCCAGAGGCAATTTGGAAGAAAGTCCTGGTGATTCTCTTCTAAACAGTCACAGCCTAGAAAACCTTATAAAGTACCGTTCCACACTGACATCCATAGGATGACCATGAGTCAAAATTTACTAGCTCACTTTTTTGTTGTTGTCAACGTAAGTTTATGTCTCTGTATCTATGGAAGTGAAAGCTATACCTTTTGCACTTGGCATTATTTTAAAATACTGTTTCTTTCAAGGACTTGTGCACCATAAGCCATGCCATCCTGAACATAAAAACCAAGTATGGAGCCTCTTTTTTTTTTCCTGTTTGAGGGCATATTACATCTGATACTACTTGAACTGGCAAGTGATAAGGCTCACTCAGCATGCTAAAAAACGACATGTCAGGGATTTTGCTGTGGGAAACAGAATACGTATTGGCAGAAATCTAGCATTTGGTATAGAACAGCTTGAGTCCCTTCCATCTGCCACACTGGTTTTCTTCACACTTAACCCAAATCACAAAGCAAACCCAGCTCAGAACAGATGAAATATGGAAACAAGTGTGAAGAGATCAGGTCAAAGGAGCTCAGTGACTGAGAGATTAGTCACTAGTGTTTTACTTCTGGGATCTGGAATGTCACGAAAAGTTCCCTGTTGCAGTTCATAAGCCCACCTAAGATTTAATGCCCCTGTCATCATTCAGAGCATTCCCCTGAGCAGTCTGAGCCATGACTGAGACTAAAAATGAAACATACCACTGGAATTTATGTCCCTCTGCTTTACATGCTTGTGGGTAAAGAGCAGATTTGTGGTGAAAGCCCTGTTTCTCAGGTTTGTTTCTTTAAAATGATACACCATATTTTTTATATCATAAATTCTATTTTTCCCTGAAAACAGTCCTTAAAATAATATTTTACATCCAAAGAAAACCATAAAGAGTATGTAGGGAATTTGGAATTTTTGACTTTAAAATGTTGTCAGTACCTTGATAGACATACCATTTAGCCAAATTATTCAATGCCAATTTATTTTAATTATTTTAGGAATGCTTCTCTTTGAATACATGTTATCATTTTGTGGTCATGTCCAGAATTGTCTTTCTTTCTTCTTTCTTTCTTTGAAGAAACAACTTGGTTTAAATTATTGTGACTTTTCAATTACTTGGTTACTGTACTATAAATTTTGTTGGTATAAAAAAAAAGAGGCCATTTTAAAAAATATATAAACCTGCAGTATAATAATTTTGGGTGGTATGGCTTGTAGATAGAGTACGTAAGAAGATATGTTAGATGTTGAAAACAGTTATTAAAAAACAAAGTTGGTTAGAAGTCCATATCATGAGCTTTTGTGAGATTCCTCATGACTCTCCTACTGAAACACTC
>NW_006408606.1:12561515-12566357 GCF_000296735.1 Chrysochloris asiatica | reverse complement strand
GAACAACTGAACTTGTTCAAACCCACCTTGTGGTGTCTAGGGCTTTAGCCCCCAGCACCACACAACCTAGAATTCTAGCATTTTAGATAGTAATCTTCAGGATATATTCTCTTCAAGGTCCGTATCATCTACAGGAACACATACCTATCTGTAAGTTATCAGGAAACCCTTGGTGGTGTAAATGATTAGTATACTCAGTTCCTAGGTGAAAGATTCGAGATTTCAGTCAATGTACAGGTGCTTTGAAAGGAAAGCCCAGCAATTTCCTTCTGAATATCAGCCAGTGGAAATGGTATTATGCTGACACATGTGGAGATGCCATGAGTTGGAAGTGACTCAGTGGTAATTGCTTAGTTGGTTACTTATAAATTATCAAGATTTGTTAGGCGGAACTATATATTAGAAGTCAATTAATTTAGGAAAATACAGAATGATCAAAAAATCTTGAAGACTAACAGGCAAAATAAGATGTGGAAGATATGAAATGTTTATTTTATAATCGCAAAACTGCGATGAACCAAAAACACAGTGGAAATTTAGCCAAATTTAGTTAAAGTCTCATTAATGGTAATGAGGATTCCTGGTGTGATGTTGTGGGTTAATGTGGACTGCTAAATTGGTTTGAACTTCAAGGTCAGTTGTTCAAGCTCACCAGGTACTCTTTGGAAACCCTATACAGGGTCACTATGGATCAGAACCAATTCAACAGCACTTAACAACAACAACAATGGTAATTAGTTCTGTTGAGGTGCTGCAGGATAATGCACTGGACCTCAAGGTCCATTTGAACCACAAGGTCTGCAATTCAAACTCACCAGCTGCTCCTTAGAAACCCTACACAGGGCCGTGATGAGTTGGAACCGACTTGACAGTACTTAACAACAACAACAATGGCAATAATAAAGATTTACCATTTCTTGTTATATTGCAGCTAAGATGTCCACTTTCATGATAACAAAATTGTCACTAAATAATAAATAAATAAAACCAGCAAAAGAAAGAGTAATTGGTATGACTGGAAACCATAATTGGGTAGCTCAATATGTTGGAAGCCCCAGAAAGAAGGTAAGAAGGGTATATGGCACAGAAAAAAAGATTAGATCATATTTTCTTAGGCTTGTGTACTAGAAAGAACTTCTAACTATGGTACTTAATTGAAGTTCTAGAAGTGAGTTTGATGAAAGTCTGTGTAAGCAGTAAACCAAGTAGTTTCATTTCTATATGGTCTTATCTGTTTCAAGAATTCACATTAATGAAGGAACTGGGGTTGGGGTGGGGAAGATTGATAAACATCCTCCTGGATCCATAAATAGAGTAATAATGACACTCTCTTGATTGATGTTTGATCTCTCTCCCCCATACTATAGACCTTACTATAGCTTACTTAGAGGGACAATGGTAGGAGAAAAGTTCAACACAGTAAACTGAATTTTTCAAAACTAATTCATGCAAAATTAATACTATGCTTTACACAAGATGGTGTCTTGGTGTGGCTCTGCAGGATAAAGCACTGGACCACAAGGTCAGTTTGAACCACAAGGTCAGTACTTCAAATTCACCAGTGGAAGCTTAGAAACCCTATTCAGGGTCACTATGAGTCAGAATCCACTCAATGGCACTTAAAAAAAAGAACAACATATACAAGATATCATTGTAACTTGGGAAAGGTGTACATTAAAAGGACGATGTAGAGAGGTGACTGTCTTACATGTAGGCAAAATTTTCCTCACTTTCAGCATTTTCAACATATAGCTCGTACTTTACCCCCTTGCTCTGTAACTTAAATAATGCTCTATTTAGAATAATAATGTTCCATTTAGAGTTTATATGGAATGTAATGGTGGTTATGTGCCGTGTAGTTGGTTCCAATTCATAGCGACCCTGTACAGGGTTTCTGAGGCTGTAAATCTTTACCGGAACAGAAAACCTCATCTTTCTCCCGCGGAACAGCTGGTAGTTTCTAACTGCTGACCTAGAGGTTCGCAGCCTGATTCGTAACCACTACACTACCAAAGCTCCTTTTATATATGGAATAAGATTATAATGAATATAATTATTAGATAACCTTATTCCCTATTTTACTCACAATTTTTACAGGTCTGGGTCTCTATTTTTTGTATATCAGACCAACTAAGAAGGGCACAATTACAATACTCATCCAATGCCCATAACTACAAGTCAGAAGACTCTTATACATCACTTTGGGACTTTGGATATTTATTCTCATGTAATAGCTTCATGTTATGCTGGAAACAGATTACATTCTTCTTGAAGCGTCCAACAAATTGAGCTACCCAATTATGATTTCCAATTACACCAATTATTCTCCTTTGCTGGTTTTATTTCTCTCTCTTTTTTTAATGATAATTTTATTAGCATATGTTGATATCTTAGTTACACAAGACTTCATTGTCTTGAAAAGAAGGATATTTCATCCTCTCTTCTCAACTCAGATACAATTTCTGTATTTTTAAGAGTAAAACAGTCTACTCACAGTGACAATTTAAAATGACATTTTTTAGCATGTTGTTTTGTTGTTAGGTGCCATCGAGTTGGTTCTGACTCATAGTGACCCTATGTACAACAGAATTAAGTACTGTCCATTCCTGCGTCATTCTCACAATTGTTGCTATACTGTAGTCTATTGCCACTGCTGCTGCGTCAGTCTATCTCATTGGGAGTCTTCCTCTTTTTCACTGACCCCCCACTTTACCACAGTCAGCAGTTTGAAACTATCAGACTTTCCACAGGAGAAAAATGAGACTTTCTAATCCTGAAAAGATTTACAGCCTCGAAATCCTATACAAGGCCACTAAGTCAGAACTGGCTCCATGGCACACCACCACCACCACCACCACCACCACTTTACCAAGGATGATGTACTTCTCCAGGGACTGATCCTTCCTGATAACATATCAGAAGTATGAGAGGCAAATTCTCTCCATCCTGGCTTCTAAGGAGCATTATGGCTGTACTTCTTCAAACACAGATCTGTTTGTTTTTTTGGACGTCCATCGTATTTTTAATACTCTTCTCCATTGCCATATGCCATACTTAAATGCATCAATCCTTCTTTATTCATTGTCTATCTTTCACATGCATATGAAGCTAATGAAAATACTATGATTAGATCAGGTACACCTTAGTTCTCAAATTATATCTTTGCACTTGAACATCTTAGAGAGGTCTTGTGCAAAGATTTTCCTAATACAATATGTCATTGATTTCTTGATTGCTGCTTCCATTTGTGTTGATAATGGATTCAAGGACAAGGAAGTCTTTGACAACTTCAATCATTTCTCCACTTACCACGACTGTATAGTTAGGTTTTTGTATCAGCTTGACTAGGCCAGGGTTTTAAGAGGTTTAGCAGTTAAGATGTGCTTTTTTCCAAGGGGATGAAACCTAATACAGGTACAGTTAACTTTATGATGAGCAGCCAATCAATTGAAAGGATGTTTCCTGCTCCCAATGTAATGGCTCTGCCTCTTCTAGTAGGGACCTGGGACTCTAAATTTGTAAGCCATTTCCTTGATAATATACTTCTCTCTCTCTTTCTCTGATACATAGATAGATAGATAGATAGATAGATAGATAGATAGATAGATAGATGATAGATAGATAGATGATAGATAGATAGATAGATAGATAGATAGATAGATAGATAGATAGATGATAGATAGATAGATAGATAGATAAAGTGCTGTCAAGTTGGTTCCCACTCATAGCGATCCTGTATAGGTTTTCCAAGGAGCAGCTAGTGGGTTTGAACTGCCAACCTTGTGGTTCACAGTCCAATGCTAATCGTCCAGCACCACACCAAGAGTCCCAATACATATTTCACTGGTTTGGCTTCTTTAAAAAAGAACTCAACCTAAGACAATGATATCATTTATTTGTCCAGTTGAGAAGATTTTTATTTGCTTTACATTGAAGGGCAACCCTTATATAAAGTTGTGGTCTTTGATCTCCATCAGCAAGCATTTTAAGTCCTCTTCACTTTTAGAAAGCAAGGTTGTATCATCTGCATATCACAGATTGTTAAAGAGTGTTCCTCCAATTCTGATGCTACATTCTTCTTCATATAATCCAGCTTTTTAGGTTATTTGATCAGCATTCAGATGGAATATGTGTATATTTATCAAATAATCTGAGAAGCTAGATTATATGAAGAAGAAGTAGGAGTCCTTGTGTGATGCTGTATGATAAAACATTGGACTTTAAGATCACTTTGAAACCCAAGGTCTGCAATTCAAACTCACCAGCCACTCCTTGGAAACCCTATACAGGGTTGCTATGAGTTAGAGCCAACTCAACAGCACTTAACAACAACAACAAATACAGATTGAATAAATGTGGTGGAAGAATACAACCCTGGCACACAGCTTACCTGATTTTAAACCATTCAGTATCTGTTTGGTCTGTTTGAATGACTGCCTCTTGGTCTATGTATAGGTTCCACATGAGCACAATTAATTGTTTGGAGTACCCATTCTTCCCATTGTTATCCAGAGTTTATCATGATCAACACAGTAGAAAGTCTTTTCATTGTAAAGAAAGCACTAGTAAACGTCTTTATGGTGTTCTCTGCTTACAGCTAAGAATCAGCATTAATGTTAGCAATGATATCCCTAGTTCAAGTCCTCTTCTGAATCCAGCTTGAATCCTCTGGAAGTTCCCCAGCAATGTACTCTTTTTTCATTTTTTTTTTTCTTCCAATCAATGTACTCTTTCAGTCAATTTTGAATTATCTTTACCAAATTTTACTTGTAAATATTATTAATAACATTGATGATCTCTGCATTTAGATGGGTCATCTCTCTTTGAAATGGGCACAAATAT
>NW_006408606.1:12559047-12559557 GCF_000296735.1 Chrysochloris asiatica | reverse complement strand
CAATGTTTTGATACTAACTCGGCAATGCTTAATAACAGCAACAAAACACAGATATAAAAGAAGACATGGGAAAGCTATTTTTTAATGCCTTAAAAGAATGACTATAGAAAAAATTCTTGAAATAAGAAATCCTCATTTCCTTATCATTATGGTAGGAGTTGATGTAGGCAGGAATCATCAATAGATGCCAACAATGATGGTTAGATATTTGTTTGAGGTGCAGGATATTGGTGTAATACAAGAATATTCTTCTATAAAATACTAATACAATTTTTAAAAGAGAAAATAGGGAATTACAGTGAAGAGAGCTGATACTTACAAACTTAACCAAATGTTTGTGAACAAAATCCCCCACAGTGGGACAGGGCAAATGGCGAGCTTCCAAAATGATGTGATGCACTAAGAGGGGTACAGAAACATTTTTGTGGAATTGGTATAAAAAATGAAAGGTCTATGCTTTTAGGGGAATAGTGAAGAAGACTAGACTGAGGTCATCCTACAGAATTAAAT
>NW_006408606.1:12555819-12557358 GCF_000296735.1 Chrysochloris asiatica | reverse complement strand
GTATGATTTATGACCTCTCCCAGATTTAAGGAGCATGATGAACTATAACAACAAAATGCAGTGAGCGTTCTTGTATAAATTATTGGATCAACTGTCATATAAAATTCAACAATTAATGAAAATGAAAACAAATTTGTAAATTAGTTGTATACCATTGATTTTCATATGATTGAAAAACAATCTGAAATTTTGACTATATGAAGAAGAATGCTACATCAGGATTGGAGGAAGACTCATTAACACCCTGCAATATACAGATGACATAACCTTGCTTTCGGAAAATGAAGAACTTACTAGTGAAAATCAAACATTACTGCCTTCAGTATAGATTATGCTCAAACATAAAGAAAGTGAAAATCATCACAACTGGACTGATGATATCATGATTAGTGGAAAAGAAATTAAAGTTGTCAAAACTTTTATTCTACTTGGATCAAGAATCAACATCTGTGGAAGCAACAGTTGAAAAACCAACTGATGTATTGTATGGGAGCAAAACTGCTACAAAGATCTCTTTAAATTTTTTAAAATTAAACGTATCACTTTGATAACTAAGGTTTATATGACCCAAGTTATGGTTTTTTTCTTTCTCCTCAGACAAGCATACAGAAGTTGAACGTAATAAAAGGAAGACTGAAGAGTTAATGTATTCTACTTGTGATGCTGGTGAATAGTACTAAGTATACTGTGGATTGACAAAAGATCAAAGAAATCAGTCCTAGAAGAAATACGATTGTAATGCGCTTTAGAGGCAACAATGGCAAGAGTTTGTCTGGCTTACTTTGGACACATCATCAAGAAAAATCAATCTTTAGAAAAGCATATTATGTTTGGCAAAACAGAGAGTCAGCAAAACTGAGGGGAAACACTCAATGAAATGGATTGCCACAGTAGCCACAACCTGAATGCAAACATAACAATAATATGGAGAAGGCAGAAGACCAGACAATATTTTGTTTTGTTACTCATAAGGTCATCTTAAGTCTTAGATGATTACAAGGCAACTAACAATAAAAGCAACAAAGTTGAAGGTTTTCTGTGTTTTGCAAGGTAGTCAAGATTGTTTAAATTTGAGTTCTTACTAGAATTTTAACCCACAGTACAATATAAATTAAAATATTCTCTTTTATATGGAGTGTAGGAGTTCTGATAGTGTAGTTGTTAAGAGTCAAGCTTCTCAGGGTAAATGGTCTGAAATTTCCAGCTGTTCCATGGAATAAAGATGAGGTTTTCTGCTCCCATAAAGATTTACAGCCTTGGGAACCCTATTCAGGGTCTCTATGAGTCAGCATTTCTCAATCCTTGACTTTTATTATTGAAGGATTCTATGGGAAAATTATTGAATGATGCAGAAAGCATCAAAAGAAGATGGAATGAATACACAGAATCACTGTAACATGAGAAAATTGTTGATGTTACACCATTTCAAGAGGTAGCATATGATCAAGAGTAAATGATACTGAAAGAAGAAGTCCAAAGTGCATTAAAGGAATTGGCAAAGAACAAGGCACCAGAAATAGATGGAATAAAAATTGAAAT
>NW_006408606.1:12553840-12554389 GCF_000296735.1 Chrysochloris asiatica | reverse complement strand
CACCACCACCACCATATGCAGAGTAAATTGAATAATCTCTCTTAAAACTCAATTTCTTTACCTGCACAATGCAGGTATTAGGCCTGCTGAAAAATTTAATCATATAGTGCACATGATTATCTTAGTGTACAACCAAGAGAAAACTTTCAATATGTTTGGTTATTGTTTTTATTATAATTTTCTCCCTCTAATTCTACCTCTTTCTTTAGACTCTGACCTCCTTTTGTGCCAAGGGGCAATTTTCTTGCCTTATTGACTTTTTTCTATGCAGCATGTTACTCAGGTCTAGCATTTACTAAGGTTCATCAGTTTTATCAGAGCAAATTGACTGATGATGATTTGTTGATATATTCTACTGGGGTGAACCTAGGGATTTATGGGCCACAATGCTTATGCAGAATATAAATGTAAAATGACACTGGATATTGTTTGAATTTTTGTCTTAAATCTTAGTTCATTTAGAATCACAGTGGAAATCATAGAAGAACAAGATTTTCTATATGCCTTCTACTGCTTGTCCTTCAAGGCTCTGCCAAAAAAAAAAAAAAA
>NW_006408606.1:12547580-12552429 GCF_000296735.1 Chrysochloris asiatica | reverse complement strand
ACTTTTAAAAAATGGATTTCTAATACCAGAAGATTTTTATATTAACAAATAATTATATAGCAGCAATGGCGCAATGGATATGTAAGTAATTTTGTATATTTGTGTCAAAGTTACTTTGAATATAATAAACAAAAATGGTTTTTCATACTAATTCTTGAAAATAAACTTCTTCACCCACCCGAGGCCAAAAGTAAATTACAAATGTTGACATAATGAGTATTCAGTAACATCATTTTCTGATACCATACAAATAGGTTGTTGTTTTTTTTAGGTGCCATCTAATTAGTTCCAACTCATAGTGAACCCATGTATAACAAAATAAGACACTGTTGGGTACTACGGCATCCCCATAATTGCTGTTACACTTGAGCCCATTGCTGCTATCACTGTGCCAACCAATCTCATTGAGGGTCTTCCTCTTCTTCATTAACCCTCTACTTTACTAAGCATACTGTGTTTCTCCAGGGATTGGTTCCTCTAGATATCACTTTTAAAGTATGAAAAACAAATTCTCCTTATCCTAGTTTTCAAGGAACATTCTGGCTGTACTTCTCCAACACAGATTTTTTTTTTGTTCTTCTGGAAGTCCATTGTACTTTTATTATTCATCTTCAAAACCATAATTAAAATACATCGATTCTTTAATGATCTTCTTTATTCATTGTCCAACTTTCACATGCATATGAAGCTATGGAACCATGGATTGGGTCAGGAGCACCTTAGTCCTCAATATGATAACTTTGTTCTTGAACGCTTTAAACTGGTGTTTAGCAGTAGATTTGCTGTTTGATTTTTTGGCTGTTGCTCCTATGAGTGTTGATTGTGTTTTCGTTGGTGTTCCATGGAGGCAATTTCGACTCATAGTAACACTGCATAGGGTTTCTAAGGCTGTAAATCTTTACAGGAGCAGAAAGCCTCATCTTTCTCTTGTGTAACAGCTGGTAATTTTGAACTTCCAACCTTGGGGTTAGCAGCCTGATTCGTAACCACTACCCTATCAGAATTCTGGAGTGTTGATTATGGATACAGTTAAATTGAAGTCATTGTCTACTTCAATCTTTTCTTCATCATTTATCATGATATTATTTATTGATCCATTGATGAGGATTTTTGGTTTCTATTCATTGAGGTGCAGTCCATATTAAAGGTTGTAGTCTCTGATCTGCATCAGTATGTTAAATCCTCCTCTTTGCTTCCAACAACCAAGATTGTATTATCTGCATATTAAAATTTTTAATGAGTTTTCTTCCAATCCTGATGTCATGTTCTTCTTCATATAATACAGCTTCTAGGATTATTTGCTTAGCATACATATTGAATAGATATAGTGAAAGACTACAACCCTGGTGCACACCTTTCCTGATTTAAAACCACTCAGTATCCTCTTGTTCTGTTTGAATAACTGTCTGTTAATCTACATACAGCTTCCTTATGAACACATTCTTTGCAATGTTATCCTTAGTTTATCATGAATCACACAGTCGAAAACCTTTGCATGGTCAATAGAGTACAGGTAGACATCGTTCTGGTGTTCTCTGCTTCCAGCCAAGGACCATCTGCTATCAGTAATAATAGCTCTAGTTTCATGTCCTCTTCTGAATCTGATCTGGATTTCTGACAGTCCCTGTGGATGTACTATTGCAATTGTTTTTTATTTCCCTTTAGCAAAATATTACTTGCTTGTGATATTAATGATATTGTTCAATTATTTCCACATTTCATTGGGTCATCTCTCTTTGGAATGGGAACAAACATGGTTCTCTCCCAATCAGATTGCAGGTAGCTCTCTTCCAATTTTTTTTTTTTTTTTTGTCATAGATGAACAAATACCTCCAGTGTTTCATCAGTTTGTGGAAAGATTGCAATTTGTATTTTTGTCAGTTGTTTTCACCAATGCCTTCAGTGTAGCTTGGACTTCTTACTTGGTACTTGATCATATGCTATATCTTGAAAATGTTGAATACCAATGATTTCTTTTGGTACCGTGACTCTGTGTATTCTTTCCATCTACTTTTAATGCTTTCCACATATTTTAATATTTTGCCCATCATTGTTCTTTAGTGCCATTGAGTCATTTCCAACTCACAGTGAATCTGTATAGCATTCCCAAAGAGTAACTGGTAGATTTGAACTGCTGATCTTGTAGTTAGAAGTCCAGTACTTATCCTACAGCACCACACTAGGACTATATATAATCTTCAATATTGCAAGATAAGACTTAATTTTTTTTTTCTTCTTTCAGCTGGAGAAATGCTGAACATGTTCTTGTCTTTTGGTTTCCTAATTCCTGGTCTTTGAACACATCATTATAATAATTTGTGTTGTCTTCTCAAGCTACCCCTTGGAGTTTCTTACTTGTTGTTGTTGTTGTTAAGTGCCATGGAGTCGGTTCTGACTCATAGCGACCCTGCACAGGGTTTCCGAGGCTGTAAATCTTTACGGGAAAAGAACGCCTCATCTTTCTCGCACGGAACAGCTGGTAGTTTCGAACTGCTGACCTTGCGGTTCACAGCCCGATTCGTAACCACTACTTCTAACTGTTTCTAAATGAGGAAAAGAAGTCTCAAAAATGTCAAGGTTAAGATTAAATTGGGGAAAACATTCTCTTAAAGAATTTATAATTTTGAGGAACCTTTGTCAAAATTTACTTAATTCTATGCTTAACATATTAACATAGTCTTATATTCTCTATTTTTTGGAAGGTGAAACAAAGTCTACATTTTTACTTTTGCATTATGAAATTCCTCAAATACAGGTACTATTTGTGTTCATTAATATATATGCAATCATTTAGCCTAAAAAATAGATAGATAGATAGATAGATAGATAGATAGATAGATAGATAGATAGATAGATAGATATGCAGAGGACATGGAGAAAAGGAGCAGCTAAGGACTCTAGATTCATGGAAAGAGAGGGAATGAGAGCTGGTGGCCAGGAGGCAGAGTTGCAGAATGTGACATTTGGTGGTGTAAATTATTATATATGCCTGAGTGTTTTTTTAAAAAAAAAACCAACAAAGCTAAAATGAATAGAAAGAAATACTGTTAACTGATGGTACATGGATGGAATTATAATCATTGTAATGAAACAAAGTACAAGATTTGTTGAAGGTAAAACAGATGATCTGCCCTGTAAACTTAAAATATATATATATGCAGAGTATATATAGAATATCACTTGATACCCAAGTTATTCTCTTGGTATTCTTTTTTTAGGCATTTACTAGAAGGAATTAACATTTGGGTAGGGATTAAGAGACTTGAGCACTAGTCCCAGTTAAGTCACTAATACACTTTGTAGAATTTACCTAGTCCCTACATCTCTTTAGGGAGTCTCCATTTTCTTCTATAAAGAGAAGGGGTCCCTCAGGACCCATTGCTATTTAAAATTTAAAGATTCAATCTTTAAAGACATCTGTGGATTATTTATCACTCTTTATCTTCAGAGTTACAGGATATGTTTTGATTTACTTCCTAATTCCTTTACTATAACATTTCCATATTCTTTTGTGATAATTCTTTGTTGTGAATCTGCTCAGATAAATTGGGAGCTCCTTGAGAAAAGGGTTGTATCCTTTTTACTTTTGTGTACTTAAAGACTGACACAAGTAATGATTATGGTACAGTGACAAGAACTCAGATTTTTAAGCAAGAGATCTGGCTTAAAGTCCTAATATTGCTGCTATGTCTTTCATAGTCAGAAAGTGCACACACTAAAAAAATAATAATAATAACAACATGATTCATAAAGGTACCAGATGGACCAAGGGAACCAGCAGGTTATTTGGAGTCAGGAAGCCTAAAAAACAAAACAGAATGAAGGAAGTATATGTTATTATCACAACCCTGAGGGAATTGGACCCTTGGAAAAGAGACTCTCAAAGGACTTTTAATCATAGAAGACCACAGCTATGTCCAGAAATATTGTAAACATTGCATAGTCTCACCCTCTGTTCTGCTGATACCTTTCATTGGCTAAACTAATACAGAAGTCACAGGACCAAGAAATCTGGATGATGTAATTTTTAGAATTCATATTCACAGGGCACAGGACAAAGCAGAGAAAGAAAATTGATGTGAGTGGGAAAATATGATTGTAGATTTGAAGAATTTTGTGGCATTGTGCATTAATGAGCCAGACTGTAAAGCCATTTGAACTGCAAGGTTGGCGGTCCAAGCTCACCAGCTACTCCTCAGAAAACATATATAGGGTCGCTATGGGTTGGAACTAACTTGACGGCACTCAACAACAACAACAACAACAACAACATAATCCCTGAACTAAAGTTTAAAGCAAAAACAATGTTGCTACTAAAATCCCTCAGGGTACTGTAACAATTAAAAGAACTAACAAATATGGAAGGATCTGCTTTTTGAGAATGCTCAAAAATAAATACTACTTTCATTTGTTTGTAGAACAAATGAAAGTAAGGATGGGGCAGTATAACTAACTGTCTGTTATGAGACTGGTACAGGTGTTATTTCAGCCTACGTATATTTGACAGTGTATTCAATAATCATATTACCACAGTGATCTCTGCATTGATCTTCCATAGGAATAACTTGAAACTCATGAATATTGAGCTGAGCTATTATCAGCATGACTTGTGATAAAACAGGGTGCTCTGTAATACTGTGCAATCAGTTGAACTGTTTATACACTGTAACATGCCTGAGGACTACTTCCTGTGTGAGGGCTCTGTTTTTTTTATAAAAAAAAACAAAAAGTGTAATGACCATGTTTGGAATCCCTGCCTAATTGAAAGAATAGCTGTACAAAGAAGAGATAGCAATATCGAGGAATTGGTGTAGCTCTGTGGGTTTATGCACCAGACTGCAAAGCCATT
>NW_006408606.1:12545820-12547263 GCF_000296735.1 Chrysochloris asiatica | reverse complement strand
CCTCAGAAACCCTGTACAGGGTCGCTATGAGTCAGAACTGACTCCATGGCACATAACAACAACAACAACAAGGGTCACCCATAAGGATCTCTGGTAGCATAGTGGTTACGAATTGGGCTGCTAACCTCAAGGTCAACAGTTCGAAACTACCAGCTATTTCACAGGAGAAAGATGAGGCTTTCTGCTCCTATAAAGATTTACAGCCTTGGAAACCCTGTGCAGGGTCACTATGAGTCAGAACCGACTCCACGGTACTTAAAAACAACAGGGCCACCCATAATGGATGGGTTTCAGTGGAACTTCTAGACTTAGAATAGGAAGAAAGAAAGGTGGACTAATTGAGTCATTAGCTCCTGAAAATCTTAAGAATAGCAGCAACTTGGGTAGCAACAACACATTGTAAATTTAATGCTGAAGATTTGAAAGACATTCAAAATAGAAGAGCTGCCTTCTCAAATTAGAATTAACATGAATGGAACAAACCTTTTGGAACTTCAATTGCTGATTATGGACAATTCAAGTGAAGAAACAGCTATGAATATCTATTAATTATCAGAACAGGGACTCTATGAAGTATAAACTGAAGAAAATTGTTTTGTGATTTCTGACTCATGAGAATCCTCTCTAGTGTTTCCAAGGAGTGATTTGTGAATTCGAATGCCAACCTTGCCGTTCAAACTGACTTTTGGTCCTGTGCATTATGCCACAGCATACAACAGGATTCCTGGAAGTTGCCAAATTTAAATGGAACACATAGAGATCAAAATCTAAGCCAGTAGTGAACTGAAATGGAGTGGTTATTAGCCACTTTAAAATTTTGTATTTGTTATTCTAATGTTATTATTGATAAGTGCCCCCCGATAGAGAACCTAGGCACAATGGAATAAAATACTGCCTGTGCCCATTCCTTTGACAACCTCACAAATGTTGCTACATTTGTGTTCATTGCTGGTGCCACTAAGGCAATCCATCTCATTGGGGGTACTCCTCTTTTCTCTAACCCTCAATTTACTAAACATGTTATCCTTCTTCAGGGACTTAACCCTGCTGATAATATGTCCAAATTATTAGAGGCAAAGTATGACCATCCCGGCTTCTAGGGAGAACTCTAGCTGTACTTCTTCCAGCACAGATCTATTTGTTCTTTTAGTATTCTTCTCCAACACCTTAACAATAATGCATCAATTCTTCTATGGACTTCCTTATTCACATCCAATTTTCATATTGTTGTTGTTGTCAGGTGCCATCAAGTCGGAACAGACTAGCGACCCCATGAACAGCAGAACGAAACAATGTCCGATCCTGGGCCAACCTCACTACCACCGCCACACTCGACGCCATCAATGATGTCACCTGGCTGATCCATCTCGTTGGGGTCTTCTTCTTTTTCTCTGACCCTCCATCTTACCCTGCATGACATCCTTCTCCAGCGACTGTTCTCTC
>NW_006408606.1:12542904-12544586 GCF_000296735.1 Chrysochloris asiatica | reverse complement strand
TAGTGGTTGGTGCATAAATTTGAATAATAGTGGTATTAACTGGGCTTCCCTGTAGGCGCATGGACATTATCCTATCACTTATAGCATTGTACCTCATGACTGATCTGGATATGTTCTTTTTGATAATGAACACAACACCATTCCTCTTCATTTGCCATTCTCTGCATAGTATGTCCAAACTGTTCTTTATCAAATTATTTAGCTATGTTTGATATTAACTTACTACATAGGCCTTGATACCCATGGACAAATATTAAACTGCTCCTAAAGCAGAGACTGTAAAAAGTTCCAAAAACAAGTTTGCTAAGAAGCTCTGGAGACAAGTTTCTGGGTTTTATCTAAAGAACAATAGCATCAGCCTTCCTGGATAGCCTTCAGGTGCAAACCATTCAGCTAGGTGTCTTGCTTCCTCCTGCAAACCTGGCCCAGCCAGCTGAAACAGCAGGACTCCTCCCAAACCTTTTCACCTTCCCCCGTTCGTGCTATAGGTATGTTAATTAGCCTGGAGAAACGGAGTTGCTGCTTATAGTTTCTCCTAACAGCTTATAGTACATTTGTTAAAATTCATGGACCAATATTGATAGTTTATAAAGTCATTTGTTTACATTAGGGTTTACTCTTTGTATTGTACAGTTCTATGGGTTTTGATAAACATGTAAAATCATATATTCATTCTAATATCATTCAGAGTTTTTTTTAATAACAGGGCTTGTGTCCTGCATAGTCTCTGGCAAATACCGAGCTCTTTGCTGTTGTAACACAACTTCTTTCTAAACGTTTTATTGTGAATTAAGTGGAGGTTTACAGAGCAGTTCATCAGTTTTTTCATTCTCAAATAATACACTTAATTATTGCAATCTCCTCACATAGCAACAGTTATCCCACTCTTGTTTGTATTCCATCTCCCTTCATGACCTTTCTGATTTTTGTCCTTAGGCAAATGTTGCTCTTTTAATCTTGAACAATTGACCATTTCATGTTGAGCATATGATACTAGTGTTGTTTTTTCCCTTATATACCAGCTGCTCCTCTGAAACCCTTTATCACGTCACTACAAGTTGGAACCAACTTGACAGCACTTAACAACAACAACAACACTGCTTGGCCTAAGTTAGGCTTAGTTCTGTTTCATTCAAGAAAGGTGGCTTAGGGACAAAATCTTGGGTTCTTCCGATGTCTTTATGACCAGTAAACCCGATCTTATTTTATAATTTTGAGTTTTGTTCCACATTTTCTCTCCCTCTATCTGTGAACTTCTAATCCCTTTCAGAGAAATTGGTAATGATGGCTAAGCACCATTTAGTTTTTCTTGTCTCAAAGTTATGGAGACTGATGTTCACACGTTCCATTAGTTCATTGGAATAATTGATTCCAAGTATCTTCAATTTGCATGAGTCTTCTACCTTTGTCACATGAGAGACCAATATTATGGCCTTAGTAATAGAAATGATGCTGGAGATTGCATGATAAAATTTTGTAAGACCAATGATTTATTAATTGCAACTATGCTTTTTAAAACAGCATAAAAGGCAACTATATATATTGCTTACGAATCCGGCTGCGAACCGTAGGTCAGCGGTTCGAAACTATCAGCTGCTCCACGGGAGAAAGATGAGGCTTTCTACTCCCGTAAAGATTTACACCCTCGGAAACCCTATACAGGGTCGCTATGGGTTGGAACC
>NW_006408606.1:12540251-12541483 GCF_000296735.1 Chrysochloris asiatica | reverse complement strand
CCACAATCAACACTCACCTTAAGTAGTAGGCAAGAACACAAATGATATATGCATTAGGCAAATGTGTTGCACAAGATCTCTTTAAAGTGTTTAAGAGCAAAGAAGCTAATGTGAGGACTAAGGTGTGCCTGACTATTGTATTTTTAATAGCATCATATGCATGTTAAAGGTGGACAATGAATTAGTGGCATTTGAGTTATGTGGTTGAAGAATATTAATATCAAAAGTACCATGGGCTGCCAGAAAAACAAACAAATTTGTGTTGGGAGAAGTAGAGCCAGAATGCTCCTTATAAGCTAGGATACTGAGATTTTTGTCTCTCGGACTTCAGACATACTTTCAGGAGTGGTCAGCTCCTGAAGAAGGACATTATGCTTGGTAAAATGGAGGGTCCTGGTATGGTGCCATAGGATAAGCACTCGACCTCAAAGTCGATTTGAACCACAAGTTTGGTGGTTCAAGCTCACCAGCTGCTCCTTAGAAACCCTATACAGACAGGGTCGCTATGAGTCAGAACCAATTTAATGGCACTTAACAAACACAATAAAGTGTAGGGTTGGTAACAAAATGGAAGACTCACAGGTAGATGGATTGACACAATGGGAGCAACAATGGGCTCAAGCTTAACAACAATTGTGAGGATGACACAGGATTAAGCAGTATTTTTTATTTTACTGTGCATAGGGTTGAAACTCACAAGATGGTACCTAACAACAACAAACAAGGAAGACCAGTTAATACCCCTGTTATTAGAATTCATGGACCAACTACAAAAGCAAGTGATGATGAAGCTGAAGATTCTACCTGTTCATCAGACTGAAGTTGATCAAAAATGCAATCAAGATGCATTGGTAATTACTTGTGATTAGAATTGAAAAGATGGAAAAAAAGAGGAAAGGATCAGTAGTTAGTAAACATGATTTTGGTGACAGATATTATGCTGAAGATCATATGGTAGAATTCTGTAAGACCAATGACTTATTCATTACAAATACTGTTTTTAAACAACACGGTGGTGATAGTGTGCTTTCAAATTAGTCTGATTTATGGTGGCAATAAATCATTATGGGAGAAGAAAGCCTTATCTTACTCTCACAGAATGTTTGATATATTAGATATGCTGACCTTCTGGCTAGCAATCATACATACCCAGTATCCTACCAGAGTTCCTTTATTCAACATAAAAGGCAACTCTACATGTGAACTTCACCAGATGGAATACACAGGAATGG
>NW_006408606.1:12528018-12537596 GCF_000296735.1 Chrysochloris asiatica | reverse complement strand
CTTCGTTCATTTCATGTTCCAATTATTAATGAATGTTTACAGCTGTTTCTCTTCATTTTGAATTGTGCCCCATCAGCAAAAGAAGGTTCCACGGGCTTTACTCCTATGGGTTTTCCTCCATTCCGGTCATCACTGTGAACTCTACTTTGAGGAGGCAGCTCTTCCCCAGTTGCATTTTGAGTGACTTATAACCTGAGAGGTTCATTTTCAGGCATTATATCTGCCACTGTTTCTCTGCTGGTCATAAGGTTTTCAGTGAGAAAGTATTTGGAAGTAGTTTGTCACTTCTTTCTAGGGTGTCTTTGTCTGGAAGTGCATCTGAAACCTGTCCACCTGCTAGTATTTAAAATGATCCTGCTGGTAATTAAAATACCGGTGGCATAGCTTTCAGAATCACAGCAACTCACAAGCCAGCACAGTTTGACAATGGACAGATGAATGGTGATGGAGGAACAGTAGCTCAATAGCAGTAGCTAAAACAAGGTCATGGGCAGACTGTGGAAGAGAACATGAATTGCTCATATGTAATTTCAGGATGAAACTGATGAAAATTAAAACCCCATGAGTATCATAATATGACCTTGAATATATCCCACCTTAATTTAGAGGCCTTTTCGAGAAGAGTTTTTTATGCACTAGACACTAATGACCAAAGACCAAAAGAGCTATGGGATGACATCAAGATCCCATACAAGAAGAAAACAAAAGGTCAATAAAAAGAAAGGAAAGAAAGAAAACACCAAAATCAATATGTTAAGACTCTGAAACTTGCTCTTGATTGATCATAGAGAAGCTAAAGTGAATAAAGGAAATAAGGAAGTGTAAGAGCTGAACAGGATATTTCAAAGAGTTGTTTGAGAAGACAAAGTGAAGTATTATAATAAAATATACAAAGACCTGGAGTTAGAAAAGCAAGACAGAGCACTCTTAGTATTTCTCAAGCTGAGAGAACTGAAGAAAAAATTCAAGCTTCAATTTGTAATATTGAAAGATTCTATGAACTCCTGGTTTGGCACTAAAGGATCAGCACTGGACTGCAAACCATAGGGTCTTCAGTTCAAAGCCACAAGCCGATCCTTGGAAAGCCTGTGGTGTTGTGCTGTTAAGTCGATTCCAACTCAAAGTGATCCTGTATAGGGTTTTTGAGGCAAATCTTTACGGGAGGAGAAAACCTCATCTTTCTCCCTTGGAGCAGATTGTAGATTGGAACTTTTGGCCTTTTGGTTAACAGCCCAACCACTACACTATCAGGGCTTCTTTGGAAATCTTAAACAAGGTTTCTGTGCATTGGAAACTGACTCAAGAGCACTTATTTCTACAATAACATATATAAAATGGAGTCCAGGTGTGGTGCTGTACGATAAGCACTGAACTGCTAATCTCAAGGTGGGTGATTCAAACCCACGAGCCACTCCTTGGAAATTCTATACACACAGGGTTTCTAGAAACCAACTCCATGGTTCTTAATAACAAAAGAATATATACAAAACTTTATTTTTAAATTTTTCTTATTTTCCCCATTTGAAAACATGAAGAATTTTATTTTGTACACATCTGGAATTTTTTCACTGGGTTCAAGATTGCTCTCAAATATTAAACTTTATTATTAATTGTTTCTTATTATTGTAGTTTTTTCTCCAACACCATAATAATTTCATAATTCAACATAGCCTTTTACCACCACTTGCAGCTCATTAGAAACTCATTAAAGAAGACCCATTCAATGGTAGAGCTTCTTTTCCAATGAGGACTGGTTCTCTTAAATAACTTCTCTATCACTTATTACATATCTTTTGTGTGCCATTTTATAAAAAAGTATATTCACTAAATGTTTCCCAAATATAATAGCTACCTATAAACATACAGATGTTAAGCACATATTCTTCTATTGGTCCCAAATGGATTATCTCCTAATGCTGTTGTTAAGTGCCTTAGAGTCAGTTCCAAATCATAGCAAACCTGTATAGGGTTTCCAAGTCTGTAAATCTTTGTGATAGCAGAAAGCCTCATCTTTCTCCTAATGGGAGCATATTAATGTGAACTCCTTATTAAAAGAGAATCAGTAAATAAGGAAAATAGTCTACAATTTTTTTTTTCTTCTTAATATTCAGTCTATGGTTTAGTGCTCTTACTGCTTTGCTGTTGTCAAGTGCCATTGAGTCTGTTCAGACTCTTAGGGACATCGTATAGGGATTCTGAGGACCAGCTGGTGAGTTTGAACTGCCAACTTTGTGGTTCAAAATCCAGTGCTGATCCTACAGCACCATACCAGGCACCATGATTTTAAAGTCCCCAATCAGTACACCGTAGATCTGAAACACAAATGTGAGAGGAATGTGTCTCATTCCCTGTCATATGGTCTAGTCAAGTAGAAACAGGTGGGATGACCTACTTTGTATTATGCATAGAACAAGAGATTAAAATTTTATTTCTTCATGGTCTCAGGGATTTGTATTCCCAAAATTGAAAACAGTTTAAAATAAAAAAGGTGTGAGCTTATTAGCACGGTAATACCCTTTAAATTCTCACTCCCTGGTGAAGATAGAAAGTGCTAATTAATCAATTGCTCAATTAGAAGAGGCTCTTAAGAGCACATTTGTCCTGGGAAAATATAAGCAGCAGATTATCTGCATTAAGAAGTATGCATTTTAAAGGAATTTTGATAAAGTGGTGATTTGGAATATAATTCTCCAAATAAAAATGTATTTATGAAGAGATGATTTACTTTACATTTTTAGCTTTAGTTTTGAAGATGAACTTTCTCCAATTAGACAATGCTATACATAGGGGAAAAGAACATGAAATTTATGATGATTTATTTATTTTAGTAATGATATATTGCACCTTCATAAGGTGGTTGAAAGGATATGGTAATATATGTAAATTCTTCCAGTTTGTCATGTAAGGGAAAAAGGTAAATATCTAGAGGAGTGAATGAGATTATCATCCATGAAATACATAATTTCAGTGTAATAAAGTTAGGTGCTGTGGAGTCATTTTCAACTCAGAATAATCTCATGTGCCAGAGTACAACTGTTTCATAGGTTTTTCTTGGCTAAAATCTTTATGGAAGTAGATGTTGAGATCTTTCTCCCACATAACAACTGTTGTTGTTGTTGTTGTTGTTAAATGCTGCTGAGTTGGGTCCAACTCATAGGAACCCTGTACAGTTTTCCAAGGGGTGGCTGGTGGGTTTGAATGGTGACAATGTGGTGTAAATCAACATTGCAATTGAGTGCTTATCCTACTGTACCACACACCAGGACTCCACAGAGCAACTGAGTGGGTTGAAATTTCCAACCTTTTAGTTAGTCCTGAGCACTTAATCATTTGTGCCACCAGGGTTTCTTAGTGTAATAATTAAAAAAAAGGCCATGTATTTTCTCTGATACTATTACATACAAGGTCCTGTAAATTTCAAGATGAGGTAGAATGCTAAATTCCCACAAACTAACATTGTGACATCATGAATAATCTAATTTCCCTGAATTTTAGTTTTCAAAACTATCAAAATCTATAATAAGAAATATCTATTCCACAGATACCAAGTTCAAGCTAACTGAGCTCTTTTAAATGCAGTGCTCTGTTATGGCTGAATAGGTAGATCCTTATAAATGGTTACCACAGCTAGAGCCAAGAGAATCTGCCTCCTCTTTCTCTTATCCTTTGCTTATTTTCTTGTTTCTTCTTTTTACCTTCTTGCTTTTACCAATAGTTTCCTTCGACCTGACTCCTGTCTCTTTTTCTAGCCAATTTTCAGAGAAGCTGGTGATTCTTTCCTTTGAATCATCCTATATGATGACTTTACTGTGTCCTAAGAGTTAGACCATTTTTTGGAAGTCCCTGTCTTGATCACTTTTTCTGAGAAAAAGTTTTTATTACTTTTGAACTAACAAAAACTAAAATAATTATATTTTTGCATTATTTTTATTAAGTTTTATCATAATGTCCATAAGAAAAAAATATATGAGAAAACATTAACCAATGATTTTCTCCTGCTTTGATTAATATGGTGCTAATAAATGTCATAAGGACTTCTGGTGTGGCACTGTAGGATCAGCACTGGACTTCAAACCACAAGGTTGGAGGTTCAAACCCACCAGCTGTACTTCGGAAACCCTATACAAGGTTGCTATGGATTGGAATAAACTCAACAGCACTTAACAACAATAAGTGGCATAAAGGAATTCTGGTAGCATAGTGGACTGCAAATTGGGCTGCAAGCCAAAAGGTCAGTAGTTTGAATCTACCAAGCACTCTGGGGGAGAATGATGAGGCTTTCTGTTCCTATAAAGATTTATAGCCTCAGAAATCCTAGACAGTGTTGGTAGGAATGGAAATAGATTCCATAATAGTTTGTTTTTGTTGTTGCTGTTTCGTTACTAAAAGTCAGAACTGAATCCATGGCCAAAACTACCGCCACCACCAATAAATGTCATCTACCCCCATTCAGTTGGTTAGTTGTACTGTGGTGGCTTGTGTTTGCTATGACACCACTGGCATTCCAAATACCAACAGTCACCCATAGTGGACAGGTTTCAGTAAAACTTCCAGATGATGTTTACTTGCTGTTGTTGATATTAAGTGCCATTGAATCAGTTCTGACTCATAGTGACCCTGTATAGAGTTTCTGATCTTGTGGTTAACAGTCCAGTGCTTATCCTACACTGACATTTTACTTATTCCACCCTAATAACTGAAACATATTACTACTGTCCCTTTATCAAAATTGGTAGGAGTTTCTGAAATAAGTACTGATGTATCATTATGTATATATAAAATACAAAATGAATGCTTAAAATCTCCATTTAAGTAGGAAAGCACAGGAGAGTAAACAGGCATTAGCTCAGTAGGAGAATGATGCTCTGTAAATAACAATTCATACTCTAAAATTGCTGTTAATTCTCCAGTAATGACTTATATGTTGCTAACCTGCAGCAAGAAATTCCTTGGTCTGGTGTGGTGAAAGGAAAAGCCTCATGTGGTAAGTTCAACTACATCTACTGAGATCACACTATGTTTGTACTGATATGACTAAAAATACATAGAAAATTGTCCATTTATATTTTCAAATACTTTGGTCATAATGACCCTATAGTACAGAGTAAAACTGCTTCTTAGAAGTTCCAAGACTGTGAATCTTTATGGGAGCAGATAGAGTCATCTTGTTTCCCCAAAGCAGTTCTTGGTTTGAACTGCCCATCTTGCAGTTAGCAACCTAATGCCTAACCCACATTGCCATAGGGCTCTTTTCTTATTAGAAAAAGAAAGTAGGAGTCCTGACAGAGAATTTTTATTTCCACTGTCCTCTGCACCCCTCTGTCATACCCATTTTTTTTTTCTCTTTTTCTGTGTATGATGTAAAGGATCTCTGGTGGTACTGTTTGATAAGCTCTAGGTTGTTAACTTCAAGGACTGAGGTTCAAACACTCCACCCTCTCCTTGAAAGAAAGATGAGGTTTTCTGTTCTCATAAAGATCTGCAGCATCAGAAACCCTACACAGGGTCACTATGAGTTGAAATCAACTCAATGGCAGTAGGTTTTGTGTATGATGTAAGGAGTCCTGGTGTGGTGCTGTGAGATAAAGCACCTGACCACAAGGTTGGTTTGAATCACAAAGTTGCTGTTCAAACTCTCCAGCCACTTCCTGGAAACCCTATGGCTCACTATGTGTCAGAACTGACTTGACAGCACTTAACAACAACAACAGCACACAGTTAAAACAAAGAAAAGCAAAATTAATTATTATTTTTAGCATAGTCCTGATTGTAGAGATGCATAATCTTATCCAGTAAGGAGAAATCCATAGAACCACTAAACAAAAGAAATATGTTTTCTTAGTTAAC
The DNA here is from genome assembly GCF_000296735.1 of Chrysochloris asiatica. NCBI lineage: Eukaryota > Metazoa > Chordata > Mammalia > Afrosoricida > Chrysochloridae > Chrysochloris > Chrysochloris asiatica. The sequence continues at coordinate 12,531,749 of NW_006408606.1, read as the reverse complement.
AATACATTGCATTCAAGTCATTTTCCAACATTTTTCACTACTTTTTGTTCACATTTAAAAAATATTAATCTTCAGTTTTTCAATCTAAAATGGACTCTAACATACTATTTTCAAGAAGTCAACTAAAGGAGTGTAGGTATGGAGAACTGGGTGAAGCAGAATGGAGGGATTGTTCCAGAGCTCTGGACTGTATGTAAATTCAGAGGACAGTGATTTGGGTACTAACTCACAGAACAATTTAAATAGCATCTATAAAGATAGTGATTTGTGAACCAGACAGCCAGCGAGTCATAGCCCATGCAGAAGATAGTGGGCAGAGACAGAAACAAGTTTATTCCTGGTGCAGAGACCACCCAGGAATCAGCAGAGATAGAGGTGTGAGGTTTTTTTTTTTCCTTTTTATCCTTCTCTTCTACTTTTTTTTGTTGTTGTTTTGCCTCCCACTTTGCTGTGCCACACGCTTTCTGTCCTGTCTGGGCATCTCTGCACAGATCGGAGCACACCCCCAGGGAAAGTCAGGTGTTGAATGCACAAGGTTTGTGACACACTGACCTCCAGAGTTGTCCAGAGGAAAAATTTGCTCAGGGTGCAAAAAGGAAACATCCAGAAATCTCAGTCGGCTTTGGAAACTAGAATCCTCTTTTTTTTTTTTTTTCCCTCAGCCCACTATGTGGCATCTAACAATTGCTTATTTGTTCCAGGGATTTATTTTTTCTTTTGATTTTTTTTTTTTCATTCTTAATTTTATTGTAGGTCATTACTATCTTTATTTTATTGCATCCCATAACTTTATAAAAATATATTTGATGGGTTTTTATACTGTCTGATTTTGGAATTTTGTCCTGAATTTGGATTTCCTCCTACTTCTGTGGGAGTTCCTATGTGTGCCTTACTTAACAAGAGACAGCAGCTCCAGCCCTACAGCCAAGCTACATTTGTACCCTGTAAAATCCCACAAAAAAGTCAAGAGCCAATACCAACTGCTATATATCAAAACAGCAACAGCGTGTACAGTCAATACCTGTTAAAAACACACTATAGGAAGCTGCAAGAGCTGTGAACAAAGAAGCCCATCTCCTGACCACACCCAGCAGGAGACAATTTGGAGTGTGTTTAAGAATACACCATCATACTTTCATCTAACTAGCACAAATACAACAGCACCACAATGCCTTAAAAATAGCAGAAAATTACTGCTCATGTGCAGAAGAAAGATAGAGTAGCTCAGACAAATCCCCAAGAGGAAAAACTAGGAATGCTATAAGAGGGAGAAGAGGCCCTGGAATTGTCTGGTGGAAAATGTCTTTAGGAGAATGATATTGTGGTGCATCCAAATGTTCCACAGAAAAGTAGAGGAAAATAAGTAAGTAGTCAGAAAAGTGCTACAGGAACAGACAAGCAAAATGATACTTCATTGGAATCCATAAAGAGCCTGCAAAAAGAGGTCCAGGTGATTAATGTCAAAATATCAAAAATGACCAACACACTGAAAGGGCTAAAGAGTAGAAATGAAGGGATAAAAGGCAGAATCAGCAAGCTTGAAGACAAATCTCTCAATACTGCTAAGATAGAAGAACAAGCAGAAAAAAAATAATAAAAGTATCTGAAGAAAGTCTAAGATTGATGTGGGACAACATGAAGAGGAATTACTTGAAGCTGATAGGAATTTCAGACCTGGAACTACAGGACAAAGAGTCAAAGATCTGATGGAAGAGAATGTCCCTAACATCCTGAAGGATGTGAAGACTAACTATCCAAGTAGCTGAATGAATCCCAGCAAGGAGAGATTCCAAAAGAAAGTCACCAAGTCATATCATAACCAAACTTTCCAAAGCACAAAACAAGTAGAGAATCCTGAAAGTAACTAGAAATAAAGAAATGTTATATGCAAAGGAAAGCAAGTAAGATTAAGCTATGATTACTCACCAGAAACTATGCAGGCAAGAAGACAATAGGGAGACATATAAAAAATTCTGAAACAAAAAACTGTCAACCAAGAATCATATACCTAGCAAAGCTGTCAAGCTGTCAATCAAATCAAATGGTGAAATCGAAACATTACAAGATAAACAGAAATTAAGGGATTTTTGTAAAGGCTAAACCAGTGCTTCAAACATACTAAAGGGAGTTCTTTGGACTGAGAATCAACAAGACCAGACAACAACTAGAGACTGACATATGTGGTAATACCACCGAAATCTCAGTCCAGAGATGGTAGAGTTCAGGGCAGAGCAAAACTACAAGAATGGTATTAGGAGATTTGGGAGGTCAGTCCATGAATAGGACAGCTACAAAGAAAAATAAAGGAAAAGTATAGTAACAGAGATCCTACAATACGTGGTCTCTAAGACTTAACACACAAAGACCTAACACACAAAGACAAAAACAGATTAATATTAAAGGATGGGAAAACATATACCATGCTAATTGCAATAATAAAAATTAAAAAAAAAAAAACCCAGCAGGAGTGGCAATATTAATTTCAGACAAAATAAACTTAAAAGCAAAGACCAGCATAAGAGACAAAGAAAGCCATTATCTCATGAGTATAGGGTCAATTGAACAAGAGGACATAGCCATAATAAATATCTATGCTCCCAAATTACAAACCATAGTACAACTGAAGAAAGAAGTAGACACCTCTACAATAATAGTGGGAGATTTTAATATACTACTTATGAAAAAGGACAGAACAACCAGAAAGAAAATCAGTAGAGACACAGAGGAAATGATAACACAATCAACCAACTTGACTTCATAGATCTGTAGAGAACATCAACCAAACAGTAGCACAATACTCATTATTTTCCATTGCACATGGAACATTCCCCAGAATATACCATATTTTAGGCCACAAAGCAAATCTCCATAAATTTAAAAACATCAATATATTACAAAGTGCCGGGAGCCAGCCCTGGCAAATTTATTTCAAGGATTTTTTCCGAAGGGAGTGCGGACATCAGCGATAAGAATTAAATGGAGTCAATAAGTCATGATGAATTCAAAATCTTCCTATTACATGCTTTATTCTTCTCTCATTCTTTACTGTCCTGCTCATTCTTTACTCCCCTGCTCTCCTGCTCATCTCTTCTGCTTCTTTTCTCCCTTCCCCTGCTCCTGCTTTCATTCCCCTCCTGGTTTTTTAATCCCCTTCCATTTATTTACTCCCCCCCTCCTGCTTTCCCTCTCTATTCTTCTTCTTACATGCTTTTTTATCCTTCCTCTTATTCCTTCTTCTTCTCCTTCTCTATTCTCCTTCTACATTACTCTCTACACTCCTTCTTACACTCCTTGTACATTACTCCTTTACCTTCTTCTTACCTCCTCCTTTCTTCCTCTTACTCCCTCCTTTCTTTTTCTGTCTCCCCCTGCTTCTTACAACCCCCTTACATACCATCACAAAAAAACATTGCTTTCATAGTAATCAATGTCTTCAAAATACAATCTATTCTGAGGCATATTTTTCATGGTTTATGACTCTTAGATTTACAACAGAGATGAAAAGTTACAGCAAAGAGACATTATCTCAAGCCATACGAGACATTCTGGTGCCTTGAAGCCTTTTAGTTAAAACATTTGTTCCTACATAAATCTATTATTTTCTCTGAGAAGCAAGTTAACCCTCACATATGTTTCTTAACCTGTATCAATTGAGTCTTGTTAATTTTAGTTTTTAGGTGCGATTTACTCTCCATTAACTTCTTCCATACGCTATCTGTTTATAGCCTACA
>NW_006408606.1:12525315-12526404 GCF_000296735.1 Chrysochloris asiatica | reverse complement strand
TTTATTGCCTTAAACTAAGGCTACAAGGAAGAATGTTTACAATCACTAAACCAAAGCTGGTAGTAATTCAATTGACAAATCCTATCTCCTAGTAGTCTTAAGAGCATTGTTAGTATAAGTAAAAACTGCCTATGATTACAAGTAGAATAAATGTAGCTAATATATGGCTTCTAACTTTTAATAAAAATATACTAAAGTGTAGGAGAGTCAAAATCTAAAGTAAAGGGATACTAATAAAAGCATGAATAAATTGGAGAATGATTCAACAAGAGAAAATTTAACTAGAGATCTGTGCATAAAATAATTCCTTGTGGCTTTGCCATCCAAAGAAAATAATTCATTGTTGCTCTGAAAAAACAATGAATTCTTCATGCACAGGTTTCCCTGTGTCTCATTTCTTTATTTCAATTCCTCAATTAAATATGTCTCAATTTATTCATTTTAATTCCTTATTAATAAAAATTCCATATTATTATTATGGCCCCTGCCAACAAATCATCTTCTCAGCCAACAGTGCTATAAAATTAGAAATTAACAATAGGAAGACCAAGGGGGGGAAAAAATCATATACATGAAAATCAAATAACACTCTACTTAAAAGCAACTAGGTAGTAGAGCAAAGAAAAAATTAAATTAAAAAATTCCTAGAAACAAATGACAATGAAAACACAACATATCAAAACTGGTGGAGCACAACAAAAACAGTGCTGAGAGGACAATTTATTGTAAAAAAAGCACACATACAAAAAAAAATGAAGAAACCAAAATCACACATTAACACAACATCTCCAACAATTAGAAAAAGAACAGCAAAATAAAGCTACAGCCACCAGAATAAAAGAAATAATAGAGATTAGTACAGAAATAAATGAGATAGAAAACAGAAAAACATTAGAAAAAATAAACAAGACAAGAAGCTGGTTCTATAAAAAGATTATTAAAACTGACAAACCTCTGGAAAACCTAATAAAAGAAAAAAGGGAGAAGACACAAATAACTTGCATAAAAAACTACATGGGAGACATTACAATAGAACCAATGGCAATAAATTAGGTAATAACAGAGTACTATGAAGAACTGTAGTCCAAC
>NW_006408606.1:12521625-12524370 GCF_000296735.1 Chrysochloris asiatica | reverse complement strand
AAAAATAAGTTGAATTCCTATATATTAATAAAGAAAGTTCTGAAGAAGAAATAAGGAAAACAATACCATATATGATTGTCACTCAAAGGATGAAGTATTTAGGAATAAATGGAACCAGAGAAACAAAGGATCTATATAAAGAAAACTACAAAACACTACTACAAGAAGCCAAAAGAGATTTATAAAAATGGAAGAATGTACCATGCTCATGGATAAGAAGCCTTAACATTGTGAAAATATCAACACCATCTAAGCAAGGAGTCCTAGTGTGATGCTGTAGGTTAATGTGCTGGACTGTAAAGTAGGTTTGAACTTCAAGGTTGGTGGTTCAAGCTCACCAGCTGTTCCTTGGAAACACTATACAGGGTCACTATTTGTCAGAACTAACTCAACAGCACTTAACAACTTAACAACCCAAAGCAATCTACAAGTATAATCCCAATCCAAATTCCAACAATATTCTTTGAAGAGCTGGAAAAACCTATCATGAACTTTATTTGGAAGGGAAAGAGACCTCAGATAAAGCAAAGCACTGCTTAAGAAAAAGAACAAAGTGAGAAGCCTCTCACTTCCAGACTTTAAAACTTACTACAGGGCTACAGCGGTCAGACAGCCTAGCATTGGTACAATGAAAGACGCATAGATCAATGGAACAGAATTGAAATCTCCATACTAAATGCATCCACATACAGTCAATTGAACTTTGACTAAGAGCCAAAATGCATTAAATGGGGAAGAGATAGTCTCTTTAACAAATGGTGCTGGAAAACCAGAAATTGATTTGCAAAAGAATAAAACAAGACTTAAGCCTCACATCATATATGAAAACTAGCTCAACATGGATTAAAAATCTAAATGATGTAAGTCCCAGAACTATAGAGACTATCAATAAAAAATAGGGACAAACTTAAGGGTTCTAATATATGGGATATATAGACTGTCAAACATGAAATAAACAACACACAAATGCTAGAACAAATTAGATGACTGGTACATACTAAAAGTTAAAATTTATGTGCATCAAAAGAATTCACCAAAAGAGTAAAAAGGGGGCCAAGAGAATGGGAAAATATCTTTTGCAACAACACATCAAACAAAGAACTAATCTTTAAAATTTATAGGAAACTACAACACATGTACAAAAAAAAGACAAATAACTCAATTAAAAATTGGGCACAGGACATGAATAGATTCTTTACCAAGGAAGATATCCTGGAACCAAATAAACATATGAAGAAATGTTCATGATCATTAGCCATTGTTGTTGTTGTTAAGTGTCTTTGAGTTGGTTCTTACCCATAGCAATCCTGTATAGAGTTTCCAAGGAGTGGCTGGTGAGCTTGAACCACAGACCTTGCAGTTCAATGGTTTTGCAGTCTGGATTGTTAACCCACAATGCCATACCAGAGATACAAATCAAAATAACAATAAGATATAATTTCACACCAGCTGTAACAGTGAAGTTCAAAAAAGCAGAGGACTACAAATGCTGGTGAGGCTGTGGAGACCTTGGGGCCCTCCTACATTACTAGTGGGACTGCAAATTGGTTCAATCACTCTGGAGAATAGTATGGCACTTCCTCAGAAACTTGGAAATAGAAATACATTTTGATCCAGCAATTCCTCTATTTGGTATATATACGCAAGAAATACGAGTCATAACCCAAGTAGATATACGCACACCAATGTTTATCACAGCACTATTTGCAATAGCAAAAAACACTGAGACTTCCCAAATGCCCATCAACAAAAGAATGGATAAACATACACACAATGGAATACTATGCTATGCTGAAGAATAGCAATGAACCTGCAAAGCACCGCAAAATGTGGATGAGCACTTGAGGACATAATCTGAGTGAAATTAGTCAGGCACAAAAGGACAGATATTACATAAGTCCAATATTGTAAAAACTTAAGAAAATATTTTTGTACTAAAAGAATAATTATCTGAGGGTTATCAAGAGCAGGAAGGAGGGAACAGTAACTCACGGATCAGGTGATAGAAATATGTTAACTCAGGGACAGAGAGGGCAATGCACAAGAAGTGGGTGGAGGGTAGAGAAGTGGGGAAGATAGTGAAAAACTCTAAGAGGTATTTATGGGCTAAATAGAATAGAGGTAGACAGTGATGTTTGCACAGCCTCCATGATAGAGGAATATAGGCATATAGGGATATAGGGATTTAGGGATCAAGGCATAGGCTGAAGGGGTAAAAGATGGGGAAAGATATTAAGATTTTTGATTATTCACAAAAGGACAAATATTCCATAAGATCATTATTGTATATACTTAAGAAAAGATGCCCATACTAAAAGAAAAAATATATATATTTGTTGGTTACCAGGGGTGGGAGAGGGGACAATAAGACACAGGTTGGGGATAGTCATTTCATAGCTTGGGTGATGAAGAGGATAATATACAAGGAAGAGGAGGGCAATACACAAGAAGTGGGGTGCAGATGAACAAGGAAGATAAGGTTTGTGTGGGCTAAATAGGACAGAGGTAAATAAAGATGTATACTCAAGCTTGGAACAATAGGGCTCTGTGATACAGGAATCTAAACATAATCTGAATGAGTAAAAGAGGGGAAATAATGTTAAAGTGCTTGGGTGTCTTATGGATATTAGTTTTCCTTGCCTACTATTTTAAAATGGACATAAGAGTTGGATAGAAAGGAATATGAGGAAAATGATCACAGAAAGCTTATAGGCCTGTCTTCAGCATGTAACTAATATTGTTGTT
>NW_006408606.1:12513744-12520285 GCF_000296735.1 Chrysochloris asiatica | reverse complement strand
ATAGTTGTCTTCCAAATTTCTTGAAATAGATGAGTGAGTGTCTCCTGACTTTCATGAAATATTTTAATTTTTATTCCATCAATTCCTGGTTCCTTGTTCTTTGCCAATTCCATCAATGCACTTTGGACTTCTTCCTTCAGTATCATTGGCTCTTGATCATATTCTACCTCTTGAAACTTTTGAACATCAACCATTTCCTTATAGTACAGTGACTCTGTATATTCCTTCCATCTTCTTTTGATGCTTTCTGCATCATTCAATAATTTCCCCCAGAGAATCCTTCAATAATGAATGTCGAGGCTTGAATTTTTCTTCAGTTCCCCCAACTTGAGAAAAACAGAGCGTGTTCTTCCTTTTTGGTTTTCTGATTCCAGATCTTTGAACATTTTGTTGTAATATTTAGTTTTATCTTCTCGAGCTGATCTTTGAAATTATCTGTTCAATTCTTGTGCCTCCTCATTTCTTCCATTTACTTTAGCATCTCTACTCTTGAGAGCAAGTTTCAGTGTCTCTTCTGACATCCTTTTTGACCTTTTCCTTCTTTCTTGTCTTCTTAATGACTTTTTACTTTCTACCTGTATGATGTTCTTGATGTCATCCCATAACTCTTCTGGTCTTGGTCTTTAGTGTTTAATGTATCAAATCTGTTCTTCATATGATCTCTAAATTCAGGTGGGTTATATTCAAGGTCATATTTTTGCTCTCATGGACTTGTTTTTGTTTTCTTCATCTTCAGTTTGAATTTGCATATGAGCAACTTATGGTATGTTCCACAATCTGCCTCTGGCCTTTTATTCACTGATGATATGGAGCTTTTCCATCTTCTCTTTATGAAATGTAGTCAATTTGATTTATATGTATTCCATCTGGTGGGGTTCATATGTATATGTATACCTTCTTTTGCTGTCTAAAGAAGGTATTTGAAATGAAGAAATCATTGATTTTGCAGAATTGTATCATGTGATTTCCAGCATCATTTCTGTCGCCATGGCCATATTTTCCAAGTACTGATCCTTCCTCTTTGCTCCCAACCTTTTCATTCCAATCACTGGTAATTATCACTACATCTTGATTGCACATTTGATCAATTTCAGATTGACAAAGTTGGTAGAATTCTTCTATTTCATCCTCACTGGCTTTAGTGGTTTCCTTTGAGTTTCAGTCTTGGACTGATAGGAATAACTAAAAAGGGTTCTAGACTTTGCCCAGTGAAATGGGCTTCTTGTGGAGTCTTTGTAGAGTATAAGATCTTAGGTGGAATCCTGAGCCCCATCCAGAACCTTCTGAGATTGACATACCCAGTTGAAAGGACTTAAAGACCAATAAAGGGTGTCTAGAGGAACAGTAGATACATCTTGAAAGAAAGACCAACAGGAAACAAAACAGCAGACTGTTTGGCTATTACAATAACAAGTAAGCCATCGAGTCCCTTGAGGACCCTTTCCAAGACTGAAACTCAAAGGGAATACATGAGCAGGCTTGTAAGCTTACTGATGACCAAATTGGGCTACTTGTGAGAGGAAATGGGTGAGAGGCGGTAATGAAGACATGGGCTGAATTTGACCATATTCCATAGACTTCTGTCAACCTTGAGATGAAAGAGAGACGAGGAAGGACTGGTTGGTCCAGTATTTATAGAGACTTGAGAACTCCTGATACCATGGAAACTGACCTAGCCATATGGGGCTAGAGCTGAGAATGAAGCATCCAATAGATATGAAGTAGGGGTAGGCACGCTAGAACACTCCAACTTGCAGATAATACCCATTTGATATAGCTTGGATGGCTTGATGATCAGAACTCAACTAGAGGAAAATAAAGAAATTTTGTAGAGAAAGCAAGTGATAAATTGCTACAATTTTATGTACTTGATCTTTGCTTATGGATGTAGTAGCTCAAAATATCAGCTGAGAGGGAAGGATCAAGCCTAACCCATTAGTACACAGGGCTGATAGGGATGGGAAGCTTAGACATTGGCTACCTGAAATAGGGGAACTATAAAGGCACAAAGTGAATGACTTCCAATTTAGTTTAGTTTTCAGCAAAGGGGATAAAGTAGAATCCCCACTGAATAGTTTTCATCTTGTCTATATGGGAATGGTGAAAGGAATGGGGATAGGATTTTTTTATTCAATAGTAATTTTATCATGACTCATTGCAATTGTCACAACTGTAAAGATAGAAGTTGTGTAACAAAAAGGGGGAAGTAGTTAATCTTGATTTCCAGGAACAGAGGACCCTAGGACCATCAAGAGGGAATAGCAAGAGCAGACCACTGTGGGATTCTAACCAGAGAAGCAGTGACACCAGAGACAGATGCAGAGGTGATGGCATGAAAAGATAGAGCAGCTGAAAACTCTAGACTCATGGGAAAAAAAAGGCTTTGTGCTGGCTTGCAATATGTGTCCTTTGGTTGTTTAAACAATTATATATTCCGGCGTGTTTTTGTGTACATCAAAAAAGAGGGGAGGGGAATAGAGGCAAATACTGTTAACCGGTGGTGCATGGAGGGGATTGTAATCATTGCAATAAAACAAATTACAGTTGTTTGAGTGCAAAACTGACTTTCTACAATGTAAACCATCAATTAATTCATATTAAAAGTGTTAAAAAAGAGAGAAGTCAACTAAGACAATACCTATAGATTGTATTATAAGTTACACAATATAATTAGAACTAACATGGCATAAAGATGGTGCATGACATGCATTGATGAATATTAAAGTTAAGATGAAAAGTAAAAATTAAGTAATAATTTGTCATTTGGGAAAGTATGCCATGAGACTATCTCATTCCTAACAGACCACTAAGGCAAAGAGTAAAAAGTGGATTGGCAACACAGGTCTCAGCTTCTATATATAGTCTTGCAAGAAGGTTGATTCTATAAGTTGAAAAAGGTTGGTCCTACATATGGATACTAAGTAATGCCAGCTGTGTGGATTAGAGGGCTACAGGGACAAGAAACAGGGAAGATATTACAAGTACCTTAAAAAATTTGCTGGCACAACTTCCTGCAAACAGACTGCTCATTTAGCAGTACTGCTTTAAAAACTGTTAAAGTTCCATCACACAAGCCAACACCTTTTGTTGATAAGAAATGGTATAACTCAGTGGTTCTCAAACTTGGCTACACATTGAAATCACTTGAGGAGTTTAAAAAAAAAATACCAAGGTTAAGATCCCAAGAGATTTTTATTTCATTGGTCAGGCATTAGATTCACGCATTGGTATTTTTAAGCTCCTCTTGTGATTTATTTATATGTGCAACCAGTACTGGAAAGCAATTAATTGCTGGTTTGTAGTATGAGATCCCTAGTAGCATAGTGGGTTACACATCTGTAAGGTCAGCCGTTTGAATCAATCAGTTGCTCTACAGGAGCAAGGTCCTATGTAAAGAGAGTTTCCCTGGGATGTGGCCTACATCACCATTTATTTTACAATAGACAAAAGGAAACAAAAGCAAGTGTAGAGAAAGGGGAGCCAGACTACCACCAAGAAAGAAACGCAAGCGAAGAGCTCATCCACTGTACCCAGCACTTAGAACCTCCTAGAACTAGGACAAGATTGATGTCAAGACACACCAAAATTACCCCAAAGCAAACGTTAACTAAGAAAGGACCTGCCTCCAGAGCAGACAAAGACATTTCCTAGAGCAGCCACCATGAATCTGAACTTTCAACATTCTAAAGAATGAGAACATAAATTCATTTGTTAATGTAATCCACTTGTGATATTTCTCTTATAAAAGATCTAGATAATGAGCATACATACAATTTCAGTTTTTCTTTAGCCAGATCTCAAAAAATATATGTTGAAGTACAAAATATATGACCCATTAGTAGTAATTAATAAGTTAATAATAAATGTCTAGTATTCTATATAAGGAGCTCTGGTAGCGTAGTGGTTACGAATCGGGCTGTGAACCTTAAGGTTAGCGGTTCGAAACTACCAGCCGCTCCGCGGGAGAAAGATGAGGCTTTCTACTCCCGTAAGGATTTACACCCTCGGAAACCCTGTACAGGGTCGCTATGGGTCGGAACCGACTTGACGGCACTTAACAACAACAACAACAGTATTCTATATGATATATTGATGGTATGGTGCTGTGGGATAATGCAATGGACCAAAAGTTTGGTTTGGACAGCAAGATCAGTGACTCAAATTTATCACTCACTCTTCAGAAACCATGTACAAGGTTGCTATAAGTTAGAATTTACTGGAAGGCTCTTAACAACAATAAGCAACATACAAAACTTATTTTAAAAAAATATGGAAAGAAAACACTGCAACTGTACCAAAACATTGGTGAGTATTCAATCATTTCAGGAGGCAGTATATGATCAAGAACTGATGGTAGTGTAGAAAAAAGTCCAAGTTACACTGAAAGCATTTGAAATATCAATTGAAACATTTTAACAAGTGCAAAAACTACTGAAAGTTCTCACTCATCTATACCAACAGATATGGAAGACAGCTATCAGCACCATTGATTGGAAGAGATTCACATTTGTATCTATTATAAATGCATAACTTATCAAACAATATCACTAATATCACATCAGTAAAGTTTTTCTGAGGATAACTGAAAAATGATCACAGTAGTATATCAACAGGAAATTACCAGAAATTCATGCCAGATTCAGAAGAGTATGTGGAACAAGGGATAGTTTGCTGATGTCATATAGATCTTGGCTAAAAGCAGGAAGTAATAGAAAGGCATCTACCTTTGTTTTACTGACTATGCAAAGGAATTTGACTGTGTGGATCATGACAAATTATAGATAACTTTGTGAAGAAGACAGGTTCTGAACACTCAATTGTATTCATGAAGAACCTGTACATAGACTTAGAGAAAGTCATTAGAACAAAACAAGGGGATATTGCATTGTTTAAAATCAGGAAAGGTGCTTGGCAGGGCTGTATAATTTCACCCTATTTATCCAATCTATATGTTAAGTATGGGGAGGAGATAGTCTCTAACAGATGGTGCTGGAAGAACTGGAAAGCGATATGCAAAATATTGAAACAAGACTTTTACCTCTCACATCCTATACAATAACTAAATCAGTGTGAATTAAAGACCTAAATTTGAATCCCAAAATTATGAAAGTCATCAATGAAAAAATAGGGACAAATGTAAGGGCTCTAATTCAGGGAATACACAGACCTACCAAACATTTTGAAAATTACACACAAAAAAAGTAGACAAAATGGATGAGTGGGACATACTAAAAATTAAAAACATATGTGCATGAAAAGACTTCACCAAAAGAGTAAAAAGGGAACCCACAGAATTGAAAAAAATCTTTGCAATGACACATCAGACAAGGGACTCATTTCTAAAATATATAGGAAACTACAACAACTCTACAAGAAAAAGACAAATGACCCAATTAAAAAATGGGCACAGACATGAGTAGACTCTTCACCAAGGAAGAGATCTGGGCAGCCAACAACCTTATGAAGAAATGTTCATGATCACTAGCCATTGTTGTTGTCGTTGTTAAATGCCATCAAGTCAGTTCAGACCCATAGCAACCCTGTATAGGGTTTCCAAGGAACAGCTGGTGAGTTTGAATCACAGACCTTGCAGTACAAATGGCTTTGCAGTCTGGCGCATTAACCCAAGGCGCCACACCACGACTCCATTAGAGAGATGCAAATCAAAACAACAATGAGATATCATCCCACAACAGCAATAACAGCAAAGATCCAAAAAGTAGAGGAAAATAAGTGCTGGAGAAGATGTGGAGAGACTGGGACATTCCTGCATTGCTGGTGGGATTGAAAAATGGTCCAGCCCCTCTGGAAAGCAATATGGCGCTTCCTCGGAAGGTTGGAAATAGAAATACCTTATGATCCAGCAATCCCTCTACTTGATATTTATGCACAAGAAATACGAGGTATAACATGAGTAGATATATGCACACCAACGTTCATAGCAGCACTATTTACAATAGCAAAAAGATGGAGACAACCTAAATGCCCATCAATTGAAAAATGGATAAACAAACTCTGGTACATACACACAATGGAATACTATGCCACCCTGAAGAACAACAAGGAAGCTGCAAGCCACTGCATAACATGAATGAAACTTGAGGGCATTATGCTGAGTGAAATAATTCAGTACAAAAGGAGAAATACTGTATAGGACCATTATTACAAAAGAGTAAGAAAAAGACCCTTCACTAAAAAGTGTGTGTGGGGGGTCCACAATGCACAAGAAGGGAGAGGGAAATGGAAGAACAAGGCTGTTGGGAGAACAGTTAGGCAAGTTCACATGGACTAAGTGGGAGAGAGGTAAATGATGTATGCACAACTTCGAACAACAGGGCTCTGGGATACAGGGATTGAGGCATGGTTTGAAGGGTGTCACAGAGGGGAAGAGTGTTAAGATGCTTGGCTCTCTTTTGAATCTTGGTTTCCCTCACCTACCATTGTAAAATAGACTCCTGAGGTCAGGAGAAAGGAATAGCCAGAATCATCATTACAGATGTCTATAACTGATTGGAATACTTTAAAGGGGGCTAAAAGTTGC
>NW_006408606.1:12501493-12512808 GCF_000296735.1 Chrysochloris asiatica | reverse complement strand
CAATCCGTTGGGACTGGGCTGGTGAAAGGAAATGGGGAATAAGACTCTTGTGGTACAGCAGTGAATAATTGCCATCAGGTCTGACTGTGAGGTTAAGAAATATAGAGGTAGATGTTTTTTGACAAAAGGAGGAGAGTGATTGATTTTGCAGCCCAGGAGTGGAGGTCCCTGGGACCATCAAGTGAGAAGAATAGAGAGCAGGACCCTACCCAGAGAGTCAGTGACGCCAAGGATTGAGACAGAGAAGATGATGTGGACAGATTGAGCAGCTGGCGACATTGGACTCAGGGTGGGAGAAGGGCTGTGGGCTGGCGGTTTGGGGGGGTCGCGTGGGGGGACTGGCCTCTGTGATGTACCTTTTGGGGTTATATAATGATGCATGGAGGGGACTGTAATCATTGCAATGAAATGAAATACGATAGGATGAGTGTAAAGCTGATGTTCTTCCATGTAAACCTCACAATAAAAACTTTAAAAAAGAGAAAAAAGTAGAGCTGTCACTTTGAGGGGTAAAGTTTATCTGACCCAAGACATGGTGTTTTCATTCACATCGTATTCATGCAAAATCTGGATGATATATAAGGAAGAATGAAGAAGATTTAATGCAATTGGATTATGGTGATGGCGAGGAATATTGGATATACCATGGACTGCCAGAAAAATGAATAAATCTGTCTTGGATAAAGACAGATTTATTCATTTTGCACAGGTAGAATGCTTCTTATGAGTGAAAACTGTGAGACTTCATCTCACTTACTTTGGAGATGTTATCAGGAGGGACAGTTATCCTGGAGGACATTGGTTTTGTTTTTCTTAAATGCCATCAAGTTGGTTCTGACTAATAGCCACCCTGTATAGGGTTTCTGAGGAGCAGGTAATGGTTTAGTGATCCAGGGATCGAGACATAGACTGAATGTGTAAAAGAGGGGAAAAACTATTAAGGTGCTTCATAGTCTTGAGACTATTGCTTTCCCTTGCCTACTATTGTAAAATAGGCATTTAAGTGGGATAGAAAGGAATATTGGGAAATATGATTAAAGAAATCTTATAAGCCTGCCTTCAGCCCATCACTGTTTGGAATAAAGGAGTTCTAGAATTTGCCCAGTGAAATAGGCTTCTTTCGCACGTTTGTAGAGTATGGGGCCTTAGATGGAATCATGAGCTCCATCCAGAACCTTCTGAAGGAGAACATTTCCACTTAAAAGGACATGTAGATCAACTGGAGGAACAGAAGATACTTCTTGAAAGATCAACAGCAAAAATAAGTAAATACATAAAGCAGACTGTTTGGCTATTACAACAATAAGCAAGCTGTTCACCTGGGAGTCATCAAGGTAAGAAAAATCAGCCTTTCAGGACAAACACCCTTCCAAGGCTGAAACTCCAGGGAACACACGAACAGTCTTGTAAGCTCACTGGTGACCATGTTGATCTACTTGTGAGTGGCAGTGGAGTAAAGGCAATAATGAAGACATATCCCATGGACTCCTATTGACCTTGAGATGAGAGAAAAAGGAAGGATTGATTGGTCCAAAGTTTAGAGAGACTTGGGGACACCTGAGCCAATGAACACTGACCTAGTCACTCACTGCTAGAGCTGAGAGTTAAGTGGACAGATAATATGAAGTGGGGAGAGGCAAACAAGAACAGCCAAACTTGCACATAGTACCCATTTGACTTAGTTTGGATGGCTTGCTGATCAGAATGTGACTAGAGGAAGGTAAAGAAGTTTGATGTAGGAAACAAGTGTAAATTGCTACAATTTGATGAACTTGACCTTTGCTTATGGATGTAGTTGCTTAAAATACCAACTAAGAGGGAAGGGGTCTTCACATCAAGGATCAAGCCTACCCCTCTGTACATAGGGTTGATGGCTGGTGGCTTTGTGCCGTGGAGTCGGTTCCAACTCATAGCAACCCTGTACAGGGTTTCCAAGGCTGTACATCTTTACGGGAGTAGAATGCCTCATCTTTCTCCCACGGAACCGCTGGTAGTTTCGAACTGCTGACCTTGCAGTTTGCAGCCCACAGGGTTGATAGGGATGGGTAATTTATATATTGGCTATCTAAAATTCCTGGGAGTTGGGGGGGAGGCACTAAAGGCACAAAGTGGCTGACTTACAAGTTTTCAAGAGATAATTTAGTTTCAGAGCAAGTGGGGGAAGGTAGAATCCCCACTGTATAGTTTTCATCTTATCTAGATGGGTCTGGTGAAAGGAGATGGGGCTAGGATTCTTTTGATTCAATTATTATCAAGACTAATTGTGACTGTCACAACTATAAAGGTAGAGAATGTGTAACAAAACGGTGGGAGTAGTTAACCTTACATTCCAGAAACTGAGGACTTAGGACCATCAAGAGGGAAGAGCAAGAGTGGAACATGGAATCCTAACCAGAGAAGCAGTGGCACCACTGATAGAGGCAGAGGTGATGGCATGGATAGAGCAGCTGAGAATTCCAGCTTCATGGAAAGAGAAAGGCTTTATGTTGGTGGGCAGGAGGCTGGCTTGCAAAATACACCGTTTGGTTGTTTAAATGATTATATATCCTGTGTGTTTTGTGTACATTAAAAAAAATGGTGTGGAGGGAACAGAAGCAAATACTGTTAATCAATGGTTCATGGAGGGGATTGTAATCATTGCAGTGAAACAAAATACAATTGCTTGAGTTCAAAACTGATGTTCTGTCATATAAACTATCATTCAGTTCACAATAAAAGCTTTTTAAAAATCACTATATATTCACACATATAAAGGAAAAACAAACAAACAAAAGTAACCCTTGAAGAATGAACTGGTGCATTGGTGTGATGTGTTAAAAAAAAAAACAAAAACAAAAAAAAAAAAACCAGCATGCAACTGTCCTGCTCTTTTTACTAGCAATGCAATTTTTAGTCATCTTAAGTGTTCTTCATAAGATGCCCTAACAATTTTTCTGTGTCTTCTGAAAAAAATCTGTCAAGATTATGCCTTTAGAATCCCAAGGCCCATTCACTATAACCTTTTGAACTGACCTCTGTGTCTTGAACTTCACTGGCCAAGCAAATCCCCTCAGAAGCCACTGTTCTGACAAGAACGATTTTGTTTTCTTTGAAGACACCCAACAGAAATATGACAAGTGTTGAACTTATCTCTAGCCATCCACTGATGACAGAGACAAATTCAAACATGTTTGGTTTAGAAGAAACCCGTTCATGTATGAACTGTAACCCTAGTAACAATACTCTGACTCACCATAAGGCACTGGACCCAAGCCATGATATTTTCAATAACTTCATATGCATGTGAAAGTTGGAAAGTGAATAAGGAAAACCATAGAAGAATTGATGCATATAAGTTATGGTGTTGAAGGAGAATGTTAAAAGCACCATGGACTGCCAAAAGAATAAACCAATCTGCATTGGAAAAAGTCCAGCCAGAATGCTCCCTGGAAGTCAGGATGGCCAGACTTTATCTCTCATACTTCAGACATATTATCAGGCAGGACCAGTCGTTGGAAAAGGATATCATGAATGGTAAAACACAAGGTTGGAGAAAAAGAGGAAGATCCCTAATGAGATGGATGGGTACAGCGGCAGCAGCAATGGGCTCAAACATAAACACAATTATGAAGTTGATGCAGGACCAGGCAGTGTTTTGTTCTGCTGTGCTTAGGATTGCTGTGAGTCGGTACTGACTCAGTGGTACCTAACAACAACATAAGAAAGACAAAGTTTTGAAAATTTCCAACCATTTTATGCTTGTTAGGTTTCTGTGTTGACTAGACCAAGATTTCCAGAGGCTGAGTAGCTGAGATTTGCTTATTCCCATAGAGATGAAACATAGCTCATTCTATGATGAGCAGCTATGAACAACCAATGAATTGAAGGGATGACTCCTTGGGGGTGTGGCCTGCTCCCAATATAATGCCATTTTTAGCAGAATGACATAATATAATGTTCTTTTCTTCAAACCTCTTATATCATCTACTTTCTGGATTCTGTTAAAAGAAATGAGCTTGCTCAAATTGCCAGAACCCTCTGAGCATATATGAACATTCACAAAATTGCATCCATAGAACAGAGATAAAGAAATAATTATGGTTAATCATAAAATTGCAAATCCCATCTAGAAAAGAACAGTTGTGATAGCCATGAAGTCATTTGATGCTCAATTTGCACAAAAATTTTGACTTTATATAAATACAGGTGAATAGCGTAGTGGTTACGAATCAGGCTGCGAACCGCAAGGTCAGCAGTTCGAAACTACCAGCTGTTCCGCGGGAGAAAGATGAGGCTTTCTGCTCCCATAAAGATTTACAGCCTAGGAAACCCTGTTCAGGGTGGCTATGAGTCGGAACCGACTCCACAGCACATAACAACAACAACAACAACAACAGGGGTCACAGATGATCACAGACAGGAGGCCATGATTTCAATCTATTTAAAAAGTGCTATAATAATTAGCCTGTATTGATTAATTTATTCCTAGAAACAAAATGGTCTCCCTGTATTCTTACAGATCAACTGCTCAAATAAATCTTATGTACTTTAACTTATTGTGTTTTGATTAATTTTTAACAATTCTAAATCACACTATATTTGACATTCATACCATTGTCCCACAGATTGTCCACAGGAGTTGTAATTGTTTGACTTTATGTCCCGAATTATCTTGTTCTATGGGGAATAAGTGATATCTTCAATTAGGTTGTACTTTTCACTAACTGTAAAGTAGTTGTTTAATTGAGAAACTAACACTATTTGGTGGGCTTTCTTTCTTTCTTAAAGTTTTTATTGTGAATTGAGTGATAGTTTACATGGGAAAATATTGGTTTTACACTCTTCCTATCCTATTTCATTTCATTGCAATGATTACAATCCCCTCCATACGTCAACATTCAATAGTATTTGCTTCTATTCCCTCTGTTTTTTAATTTTTTTTAATGTACACATAAAAACTCAGGAATATATAATCATTTAAACAACCAAAGGACACATTCTGCAAGCCAGTCTCCTGCCCACCAGCATACAATCTTTCTCTTTCCAAAAGTCTGGAATCCTCAGTTGCTCTATCTCTCCATGTCATCATCTCGGCCTCCATCTCTGGTGGCGTTGTTTCTCTGGATTGGGTCCCACATTCCGTTCATGCTCTTCTTCTTTGATAGTCCAAGGATTCTCTGTTCCTGGAATGTAAGATTAACTACTACCCTCTTTTTGTTACAAAACTTCTACTTTTACTGTTGTGACAATTGCAATTAGTCATGATAACAATTACTCACTACTGAGTCATAGGAATCTAATTCGTAACACCTTACACCAGACCCGTCTAGACAAGATGAAAACTATTCAGTGGGGGTTTGACCTTCCTCTGCACACTCTGAAACGAAATTCTATCTTGGAAACTTGTAAGCCAATTACTTTGGTCCTTTATTTCCACCTCCCTCCACGTCTCCCCCATTTTAGGTAGGCAGTGTTTAAGTTGTGGGTCCCTAATAACCATGTGTACAGAAGGGATAGGATTGATCCTTGATGTGAAGATTCCTTCCCTCTCAATTAGTATTTTGAGCTACTACATCCATAAGTATAGGTGAAGTTCATCAAATTGTAGCAATTTACATTTGTTTCTTTCATCAATTTTTTTTTTTTTTTATCATCCTTTAGTGAATTTCTGATCATCAAGCCATCGAAGTTAGGTCAAATGGGTACTATCTGCAATTTTGGACATTTTTGTGCGTCTCCCCTCACTTCATATCAGCTGGATGCTTCACTCTCAGGTCTAGCCCTCTGTGGCTATTTCCTTTTTCATGGGCTTAGGAGTCCCCAGGTCTCACTATACTTAGGACAACCAGCCCTTACTCTTCGCTCTCATTTCCAGATCAACAGGAGTCATTGCAATGTGGCTGAACTCAGTCCATATCTTCATTGCTGTCTTTCCCCCACTTCCACTCACCAGTAGACTAACGTGGTTGCCAGCAAGTTTACATGCCTGCTCATGTGTTCCCTTTGTGTTTCAGTATTGGAAGGGTGTTTGTCCTGAAGGGACTTGATTACTTACCTGGGCTTTCTTTTTAATTCTATATAATTTTCCATTTCCAAAAACCACAGAAAGTACAGATTAAGTTGAAAACCCTTTTTGATTATCAGATTACTATTAATTTTAACTATCAGATGTTAACTCTTTTCTTTTTAATTGTACTTCCTTTACATTACAATGAGCACTGATGGTGAAGTGAGCCAAGTATTGGACTGCTGAACTTAAGATCAGCAGTTCAAATCTACTAGCTGCTGTGTGGTAAAAAGATGAGACTATCTGCTCCCATAAAGATGTCAGAAAATCTAAGGAGCAGTTCTCTTCTGTCTTATAGGGTACCTGTGTGAATCACATGGTAGTGAGTTCCACATAACTAGTTCAATCTCTCTCTCTCTCTGACAGGAAAAAGTAAGAGAGACACAGAGACAGAGAGAGAGATGAAAAAGAAATCTAAAGTTAATATTCCTTAAAGGACAATGGAGACACAGAGAAAGGAAAACATAGTAATACTTTTCCTTTTTTACAGCTAGGGTTCAAGAAAGGCATAACTACACGTGTGAATTTCTTCTCAATCTGCTTTTATGTGGAAATGAGGCAAAATGTGAAAGAATAATGACTAATGTGTTCTTAGTGCATTTATATAACTTTATGGAGTCCTGGTGTGGTGTTGTAGAGTAAGCACTCTAGTACAGGGTTAATTTGAACAGCAAAGTTGGCAGTTCAAACTCATGAGCCACTTCTTGAAAAGTCTATACAGGGTAGCTATAAGTCACACAACTTGATGACACTTAACAACAACAACATTTTTAATTTTTGAAAAGACTTGTGAAAATCATAATGTAGTTTCAGTTACATGAAAATTTGCAGCTATAAAATTTTTCTGATTCTTCTCATAATGAATCTAAAATCTTTGGTGAAAGGTTCTTTCTCTCTTTAGAGAAATTTATTTACTGATTGGTATCTGTACAGATTGGGGGGGGGCGATGGAAAGGTGAGAAATCCCCTTAGGCTGTTTTATTTTTTGAGAGTTAATCGTGTAGCTGATTTGTTGGGGGGTTTTGTGTTTGTTTTTCTTTCTTTT
Source organism: Chrysochloris asiatica (assembly GCF_000296735.1). Lineage (NCBI taxonomy): Eukaryota > Metazoa > Chordata > Mammalia > Afrosoricida > Chrysochloridae > Chrysochloris > Chrysochloris asiatica. Next base: position 12,505,717 of record NW_006408606.1, on the reverse strand, counting down.
TTTTTTAATAAAGTAATAAACTGCTCTTTTGTAATTCTTTACTTCACTTTTTACCTTGCTTCCTCATTAGTCAAGTTAAGTGACAATGCTTATGTGTTTTGAAAGTTTGTTGAAAGAATCTAATCCAAAACTTTTCCTGTTGTAAAATTTATAGAAGGAAACAATTATATTAATTATCCTTGAAACATAGTGATAATAAAAGTAACTCCCCTACCACCAGTTCAGGAAGTCTCAAATGAGAATTAGAGAGTGCACATTTCAAGTTTAAACAACAAAATGGACTCTTAACCTTTCTGATTTCATGTAAGAATCATTCTTCCCATCATATTCACAATTTTATCTCATTGCTTATGAGATTTTTGGACTTCAATGTAGTTTTACAGCTTGGATGAGCTGTTAAACTTGGCATTGAAAAGGCTACTAAAAAGAAAAGGCATGTTTTTTACCCCTGGGAAGAAATGGTTTAGAAAACTAGGGATGCATTGTGCTAATATGTATATGTAAATTTGTGAAGGAAAAAAAATGCTTGATATTTGTTTATTTTCAATTTGTTTCCATGCATTTATAAGGATAAGTCAAAAAGTATTCCTACTAGGATTCTAGTTCACGTATTGCTGTTATTGTTGTGAAATGCTGTTGAGTTGGTTGTAACCCATAGCAACCCTGTATAAGGTTTCTGAGGAGCAGCTGGTGAGTTTGAATCTACAACCTTGTGATTTAAACCAATTTTGCAGTCCAACGCATTAACCCACTGCACCACACCAGGACTCCAGTTCATATATGCACAGGTGTATTCCAAAGAAAACATGTTTCAACATGTCTATGTAATCAACAGAGGATAAAATAAAAGTTCTCTCAGTAATAAATTGTCTTGTTGTTGTTGTTAGGTGCCATCGAGTTGGTACCAACTCATAGCGACCTTATGCACAACAGAGCAAAACATTGCCCGATCCTGGGCCAACCTCATTACTGTTGCCACGCTTGAGTCCATTGATGCTTCCACTTGGCCAATCCATCTCACTGGGAGTGGGTCTTCCTCTTTTTTCTGACATTCCACCTTACCAAACATGATATCCTTTTCTGGTGACTGCTCCCTCCTGACAATATGTCTGAAGTATGAGATGAAGTTTGGCCATCCTGGCCTTCAAGAAGCACTCTGAATGCACTTCCTCCAACACAGATCTGTTGGTTATTTGGCACCCCTTGGCACTTTCAATATTCTCCTCCAACACCATAACTCAAAGGCATCAATTTTTCTAGGGTCTTCCTTATTTACTGTCCAGCTTTCACATGCATATGAGGTTATTGAAAATATCATGCCTTGGGTCAGGTGTACCTTAGTCTTCAAGCTGACATCTTTGCTCTTCAACACTTTAAAAAGGTCTTGTGCGTCAGATTTGCTTAATGCAATATGTCGTTTGATTTCTTGACTGCTGCTTCTGTGAGTGTTGATAGTTAATCCAAGTAGATGAAGTCGTTGACAATTTCAATCTTTTCTCCATTGATAAGAATGTTGTTATTGGTCCACTGCTGAGGATTTTTGTTTTCTTGACATTGAGATGTAATCCATACTGAAGGCTGTGCTCTTTGATCTTCATCAGTAAATGTTTTAAGTTTTCACTTTCATAATAAATTGTCTTAGTATCTTTGAAAAAAATCCTACTACCAGCAAGTCAAATTTAACCCATAGTGATTCTTTATAGGGTTTCTGAGGCTATAAATATCTATGGGAGCAAAAACCTTCCTCATTCTCCTATAGAGATTTATAGTAGATTTTAACTGCTTACTTTGGTGTTAGCCCCCCAATGTATAACCCAGGGTACCTTAAATAGATAGATACAAAAACATAAACAAAACAGTGGCTTCTAAAAGGATCTGCTGAGCCAGTTAAATTCAAAGCAGAGAGAACAACTCAGAAAGCTACGGTCATTATTATTTTGGATTCCAAAGGTATAACTTTGATAGATTTTCGTGAGAAATGCATGATGATCACAGGGTCATCTTAAGAACATTTAAGAAAAAGGAAAACTGCACTGGTGAAACAAACTCTAGCAAAGCTGTGCAGAGGGATTTCTTCCCATCAAGAAAATGCATTTGTTCATTCTTTGAGGGTATCAAGGACTCTGCTATGAGAAATTAGTTAGGAATCATTACCTCATACATACTACTGCCCTGGTTTAACTCCTTCAAACTTCTTTTTGTTCCCAAAACTCAAAGAAGAGTGAAAAGGAATATGATTTTTATCCCTCAAGGTTGCTAACACTGGAATTTTGACACAGTGTAACTGGAAAAGCCCAGGCTTATTTGGGGGAAGTGTTAGAAATATGGAAATATTTCCTTTGGCAGAGTATAGACCTGGAAGAAGTGTATGCCAAGAAACAATAGCTTCACATTTTAGGATTTTTATTTATTAAAGTTTTTTATTAATTTGTGACCACAAATCTGTAGTTGTATTGTATTGTGGTGAGTTGTTTGTGATGTGATACTGGAAGCTATGCCCTTGGTGTTTCAAATACCAGAAGGGTCCCCTGTGGTAGACAGGTTTCAGCAAAGCTCCCTGACTAAGAACAGACTAGAAAGATAGAAACACTAGTGTGCTTCTGAGGGACTACTAGTCCCTGAAAGTCATGAACAGCATAGAAACATTATCTGAGATAATACTGGAAGATGAGCTTCTCATGTTGGAAGGCTTTCAAAATACAACTGAAGAAGAGTTGCCTACTAAAAGTAGCTTCAATCTTAAAGACATGATGGACCTTCACTTGCTAACAGAGTAACTCAAAATGAGAAGAAACAACTGCAAATATCCATTGCTTTTCAGAAAATGAACATAAAAACTGTGAATCTAGGAAAGCTGAAAGTTGTACAAAGTAAAGTGAAACACATGAAGATCGATATCCTAGGCATTAGTGAGTTGAAACAGACAGGCATTGGCCATTCTGAATCTGATAAGTCTATGGTTTACTGTGCTTATTGTTGGTAAGTGTGATCGAATTGGTTCCAACTCATAGCAACCATGTATAGGGTTTCCAAGAGCAAATGGTGAGTTTGAACCACCGACTTGAGGTTCAAACTGACTTTTCAGTCCAGGACTATGCTGCTAGGAATGACAAATTCAAGAGGAATAATGGTATTATACTCATTATCAAAAAGAACATTTCAAGACCTATTTTGAAATACAGTTCTATCTGTGATAGGATAATACCTATATGCCTACAAGGAAAGCTAGCAAGCACAACTATTAATTCAAGTTTACATGCCAACCACCAAAGCCAGTTATGAAGAAATTGAAGAATTTTTCCAAATTCTTAAGTCTGAAATTGATCAAGTATACAATCTAGATGCATTGATAATTACTTGTGATCAAAATTGAAAGATTGGTGAAGAGAAAGTATCAATAGTTGAAAAATATGGCCTGGTGATAGAAATTACTCTGGAGAGTGCATGATAAAGTTTTGTAAGACCAATGACTTATTTATTGCAAATGCCCACTTTTAATAACATAAACAGAGACTATATTTATGTAAGAGTCTTGGTGTGGTGCTATTGGGTAAGCACAGGACTGCTAACCTACAAGATCAGCAGTTCAAACCCACCAGCCACTCCTTAAAAATCCTATATAGGATCCAATGAGTTGGAATTCACTTGATAGCACTTAACAGCAACAACAGCATACACTTGTAAGTCACCAGATGGGATACACAGGAATCAAATTGACTACATCTGTGGGAAAATACCATGGAGAAACTCAATATCAACAGCCAAAATGAGGGTACGAGTCAACTATGGAACAAAACATTAATTGCTCATATGCAAGGTCAAGCTGAAGATGAAGAAAATTACAAGTCAATAAGAGCAAATATACCACCTTAATATATCCCACCTGAATTTAGAGACGATCTCAAGAACAGATTTGACATATTAGACACTAATGACCAAAGACCAGAGGATTCGTAGGATAACATGAAAGGTCATTAAAAAGACGGGAATGAAAGGAAATATCAAAGTGAAAGTCAGAAGAGATTGAGACTTGCTCTTGAATGTAGAGCAGCTAAAGTGATTGGAAGAAATAAGGAAGTAAAAGAGCTGAGCAGAGAATTTCAAAGGAGAGCTTGAGAAGAGAAAGTAAAGTATTTTAATGAAATGCACAAATTTAGAAAAACAAAAGAGAAACACTTGCTCAGCATTTCTCAATCTGAAAGAATTTAAGAAAAAAATCAAATC